>NC_132795.1:10526212-10829242 GCF_048418805.1 Vulpes vulpes | reverse complement strand
TTAAGTTTTTATTTATTTATTCATGAAAGACACAGAGAGAGAGAAAGGCAGAGACATAGGCAGAGGGAGAAGCAGGCTCCAGGCAGGGAGCCCGATGCAGGACTCGATCCTGAGACCGCGGATCACACCCTGAGCCAGGGTTAGGTGCCCAACTGCTGAGCCACCCAAGTATCCCTACAAAATAAATTTTAATGATGTAAGTGATATTTATGGAAATTCCTAATAATGTTTTTATACTGACCAAGAATTTGTATACCAAGTTTCAGTCTACAAGAAACATTTTATAACTGAATTATAATCCCCAAAGTATAGGAATTTAACCTGAAAACTTAAAAAAAAACAACCTTAGTTATAGCATCACAAATAGGAACCTATAAAAACTTGACGGCTGTATATGAATTAGAGTTGAGTATACTATGTAATTATCTCAAACAGCCCTGCTGTTTCTTAGCTTCTCTTAAGAGTAGGGCAACTGCTCAGAAAAACTGAGCACAGTTAAATACTCAAGAATTCATATGTATAAAACACTGCACTTCCTGCCTTGTGATCCAACCAATTTAGTATGCGTATTTGGAGCTGTAATTTCTTCTTTTGAGAAATGAGCTGTTTTTCTAAAATTATCTAATATCATCAAACACAGTGTAAAATAAGCTAAAATTTCAAAGAAAGATGACAAAAACTTATCTCAGCTGGCCACCCATATTCAGGAAACAAGGTCTTTAGGAGAAAAAAAATTCAAATTCAACTGACATTTTCATATTTCTGTTAGATGAAAGAAAAATGATTTAGGATGGAGTAATACACAGTTTAGGAAAGAAAGACTACAGAATCACTTGTTTGGCTTAGAAGTCATAATTTCTTGTGTTATTTGTATTTAAGTCCTCTCCAACTGCATTGCAAGATGACATCTTTGTAAGACAAAACCACTTTATATACAATTTTATTTATACAATCAATTAACTGCTGGAGGTAATGGTCTTAGTGGTGTTAACGACTCACCTTGTCAATTTTTTCATCTATTAATTGTAGATAGATTATATTTATATTTTTGTGTTTTCATAGTATTTTTGTAACAAATTTCATCTTTCTCTTAAATGTTTTCTTGAGATGTCTATATAGGGTTCTATTTATACATATATATGTACATGAATATATATGCATCTTCTAATTTAGATTTAATAGTCATGGGAAAATATTGATTTGTTCCCAACTTTGCATTTAAAGATTCAAATATGACCTCTTTTGCTTTTCCTCACCTGTTTCGTATTTCAGGCTAATTGAGAAATCAGAAGCAGCTGTAATAAGAGACAAAGAAAATGAATTTAGTATTCTAAATGCAGATTTTTTTTTTAGATTAATGGAAAATACTATTCTATTTTTTTATGGGTTGAAATTTCATTTCTAGAAAAATTTGTTAGACAATATCAATTTAATTTTATAAGTAAATCTCTTTTATAACTCAAAAAGCTATCCTGAAATCTTTCTTGTAACTTGAAACTAAATTATGTTTTTCTGTACAATCAATCTTCATATTTACAGGAGCAAGAGTTTTTTCTGAAGTTTGTACAGAACATATGTTATATGGTAAATATGAAGTTCCTCTCATCTAGGTCACTGTCACAGAAAGTTATGCATGGAGAGCAAAAAAGAAATCTTCAGTAATGTTTACTCTGATCTATAAGCAATAATCTTCCAATAGTCTATATGACATGTGCTTAGATATTGTCCATTACTAAATAATTGGTACCATAACAATCTGTTATATGGGTTCAACAATCTTTGCCATCTTTCAATTATTGATATTAGCAATTAAATGAGAAAAGGCAATTGAAACAGAATTCCTGTTTAGGGAACAACCAGTGTAATGATCCATCCTTATCTGCAACATGGAAGTGTAGAGATAATCTCTAGAAATCCTTCGTTGATCCTTAAAAAACCTGTAATTCTTGTCATTGAGCAATTTGTATACTTTCTACTCCTAGATGTCGTAGAGAATCTACTGTTATTGAGTACTTATGATGTCTTAGGCTTATAAATGGAAATTTAGTTGGAATGTGTAACACCTATGAAACAATTAGTGGATAAAACAGCAAGTTTTTTAACCTATAAAAAATCCCTGCATTTATTATACAATTGGCCAAATTCTACTGCTATTCACCAGGCATTCCTTTTTTTTTTTTGTTTTAAGATTTTATTTATTCATGAGAGACACACACACACACACACACACAGAGAGAGAGAGAGAGAGAGGCAGAGACACAGGCAGAGGGAGAAGCAGGCTCCATGCCGGGAGCCCGACGCGGGACTCGATCCTGGGACTCCAGGATCACGCCCTGGGCGAAAGGCAAGCCCTGAACCACTGAGCCACCCAGGGATCCCCTCACCAGGCATTCCTAAAGCTATATGTCCATAAATTTGGATTTGGAAACATAATCTCAAATGTGAAAAAGCAGATTTAGAAATATGTAGCGATTTTGATAATGAGATGGCCGTCAAACATGCCCCACCCCCAGCCCCAACAACAATTTTTAATAGTGGCCTTTAAAAATCTAGGAAGTGAGGTAAAAGAGTATTCCTTTTTTTTAAAGTTGAGCCATTACAATTTTTTTGTTTCATTTTTAACTTTAAAGAGAACAAGAACTGATGCTTCTAACACCTGAAACAGACTGTGTACCTATGTACCTTCTCCAACCTAGGTGCTTTCTCTAGTGAATGATGGGGCTGAACAATGAGACTTTTAAGTTCTGAATGCTTCAATCATATTCCAAATAAGCTATAGAAAAGACACTAAATGTTACACAGCTATTCAACTGGTTACAAAAAAGAAATAAATACTTTCATTTCAATGGAAAGGAGGGGTCTTCTTTGGGGTCTTCAGAGCCCAAACTGAAAATCTGCCTCCCTCTCAAAGCACCAGGGCATCATGTTACCTGTCCATGGAGTCCTAACCCAGAAGCTTAAGTGACGTTGTAGGTGCCCAGGTACACAGAGCATGAAGCACTGAGAAGTATTGAGCGGTACAATATAAAGGCTACATATAAACAGGAAAATGAAAGGAAATAATTAATAAAAAACAACAGCAGCAGCTACCAAGACAACTGCTTGGTTTTTCTTGGTTTTTGTGCTTTCAAGGTGGGTAATCTTGGGGGGGGGGGGGATGGTAATGTGGAAATGGTAGCAGTGCTGTGGAAGAGTAAAAGAGGTACCAAAGAAAGTACAAACCTCTCTACTTACAAGCCAGAGAAGTGCTGACTGTACTACAAATTCCATTTCTTCTGGGAAACAATAACCTATTTCCTAATAAAGATTGACATGTTGGTTTAAATTTAAGAACGATAAAGCTGGGGCTCCTGGGTGGCTCAGTTGGTTAAGCATCTGCCTTTAGCTCAGGTCATGATCCCAGGGTCCCAGTGTCAAGCCCTAAAAGTCCCGCTCCCTACTCATCAGGAGCTTGCTTCTCCCTCTGCCTCTGCCCTTGTGTCTTCTCACCACCCTCCTCACGCCCTGATATTCTCTTTCTCACTTGTTCTGTCTCCCTCTCAAATAAATATATAAACATTTTTTTTAAAGATTTGTATTCATTCATTTGAGATAGAGAGGTACAGAGAGAGAGAGAGAGCACGAGCAGGGGGAGAGGTGGAGGCAGAGGCAGAGGGAAAAGCAGGCTCCCTGCTGAGCTGGGAGCCTCCTGTGGGGCTTGATCCCAAGACCCCGAGATCATGACCTGAACCACCCAGGCACCCCTAAATATATAAAATCTTAAAAAAAGAATAATAAAGTTACTAAGTTACTTTTCTATGGCTATTCTGTTTCAGCAAATTAAATCGCAAAATCATTTCCTGATGAATGAGATCCATGTTTTCTTTGTAAGGTTACATGTGTTTTCATTAGATACCTAATTTCCAAAATAATTATAAGCAAAGGTAGCAAAATAATTTGGAAATAATTCTGAATTTTGAGACACAAGTTCAGTCCTACTGCTGGATCTCTGCTATTGTTATGTGATTTGGGCTTGTCATCTAGGCTCTTCAGCTTCAGTTTTATCTGTCAGACCCAATGGAAAAACCCTCAAATATAGGGAGCCAAGTGATACTCATCTTTGTATCCCAGCACATGCCAGACACAAAAAGTAGTTTAATAAGTGTATATAAAAAATTTGTAAAATGGGGATAAAATCATTTATAATGTGATTATAAAGATTAAAAGAGCCAAGAGATGCAATAATTTTTCAATACATAAAATATACATAAATATAAGATATTTCATTATTATCATATGGTTAAAAATGTATTTTATATTGCATACAGTTTTGTAAGCAGCCTTATTTATTTTTATTGAATATACTCTGAGTACATGTATATACAATACAGATATAATTCAAGTAATCTAAGCCTGCATGTCCTCATTTACAAAAGAATTATATTATCTTCAATAATTTCTTCCAGTTGTATCTTCTATGAACAATAATTATGATTTGTTTTATATACATACCAATCTACTTGTATAAATATCAGATAAAATATTTGATAAATTATAAGAATTTCTCTTTATCTGAATGATCAAGGTCCTATGGCTCTTTTTTACCTCATGGAATTCTGTTTATTGCAATACAGAAGCCAATATTACAATAAAGCTATTAAAATATATCAAAATAAACTATAACAAATTACAGAAAATGAAAGTTTCAAAAAAACTGTCAAAAATTGTATTAATTACTAAATGACATGCTCAAACAATTCGAAAAAGGTATTTAGGACGAAGTCTAGGAATTCCCTGAATTCAAGGAATTTATAGTCTAATTGATGAGACCAAATCATCCTATAAACAGGGACAACAGTAATTAATTCAAGACAGACTAAACGTCAAGGAGTTATAAACAAAGTAAATGCTCCAGAAATTCAGATAAGAAGTAGTTTAAAAAGACAAAAGAAAGAGAAGACATGCCAAGAAAATGAAACTTGAAAGATAAATAAAATTTGACACAAGACAGTGAGAAGTACCTTCCAGGCAAAGGGAATACAAATCAAGTTGTGGACGTAAAAATAACCTGATTTGTTTTTGGAAAGTGGAGAAATCAAGTCTGACAAAACTGAGCATGTGTTTTGGGAAATAATAGGAAATTAGATTGGCAGGAAGAAGAGAATTAAGGAATTCCTTAAAGAACTGTAAGTAGAAGAGCAATATGTTAGTATGTGGTGGGTCCAGAATTAAGGAGAATGGCTAGAAGGAAGTGCATGCATTTCATGTACCCATGAAAACAGAGAACAGACCAATCTCTGCAGATGTAAGTAACACATGATCCTTCATTCATCTTCATGGCATGTCTGTTTTAATCTTCCTTCAGATCCAGTGACATAATTTTGCAGGCACTAGGTGTCACTGTTCCACTTAAGCAAAATAAAATCTAGTCGTTTTGAAGTCAATTGCATCTCCCCACTTAAATCTACCTGTATGTAGATCTGAGTCTGCTTTACTTGGTTCAGACAATATCAAAATTACTAGTAGTGATTTGTACCTACAGAAGTCTGATGAAAAGTCAGCTCTGGCATTCTCTTTGACATTTTCCCAAAGTGTCCTCTGCAAAGAATAAAATCAAAATGAAAAAAAAAATTCAAGAAAAAAATGAGAGGGAAATTAAGCATTTATGTTATTAAGAAACAAAAAAGTTTCTACCATCTAAGGAAAGATTTTGTTGATTTTTACACAAGTAAAACCAAATTAACACAGTTTCTTCAGAATGAGTCCATATTCAATTAGTCTTGTGAACCACATATAATTTTCTTTTATTTGTCTCACAAATAAAAGCATCTCAGAGTTGGACCTCTGACTACCTTCTCTGGAATTCCTCATTGGGCCTAATATTGAAGGTATAATTGGTCACACACACACACACACACACACACACACACACAAACCTAATCTGTTTTCTGTTCTCTGCTGATTTAGGGTTTGAACACCTGGACACTCTTTGGGACTTGAGTGAATGGTGCAAGGATATGGGAACTGCTGGAGGTATTCCTTTAGGAATTATGCTGGTATAGACTAGACTAAGTGTTTGTTGCAGTTCTCGTAGCTGATTTCTCTAGAGCCCCTATAATTCCTGGATGTTCCCAAGCTTGGCCCTCCAGCTCATGAGCCCATGAGCCTGCTACACCAATACCACCACCATCACCATCACCACACACACACAGCCTTACAACAAGTTTCCTTTTCCTTTCTTTATAGTCAGTTCCTGTTCCTGTTGCTTGCAATCACACCAAACAAAAACCTAAATCCAGTTTGAAGAGCAATACAATTACTGAGCTAGTATTAAATCATCAGCTTTGCTTTGTCAGATTCATGCTTGCTGAATTCATGCTTGCTTCTAGGGTTGAGAGAAACACAAAGGAGAAGATTTTCAAGAAAGAAATCTTCTAGAGAAGATTTTCAGGAAAGAAATCTTCTATGTACCTCGTCATGAAATACCCCAATTATAAACTCTAGCAGTCTTTTCTCCTAAAAGTGTCTAGGTACTTAATTATCTTCAAGCCCTAAGGTTCTAGCTTTTGGACATCAGTCTTGATATTTCTCTGAGAGACATAAAGGAGTTGAAAGGCAAAGCTACAGTATTTTGAAAATTACTGGCAATGTAGTCACCTCTCAAAGCCTCCCCAGAAATTTGCAGGAAAGCAGGCTGTCATTTTAGAAATGACACAAGGACCAGAAGCAAGGAAAGAAAATTGGCTTGGAAGCAGTTTCCTGCCTCTATCCAGATGTTATGATTTCTTTTTGAGAGGTAGCCTGGTATGGTAGAAAGGGCAGGGACTTTAGCTAGAAGTATGCCAGGGTTCCATTTCCCAACTCCACTATTTTTTAGCCACACTAACATTAACAATTTAGTAATTTCTGGAGTCACATTTTTCTTTTTTCAAACAGGAAAATAATGCTGCTTCTCAGGGTGGCTGTGAAGTAGAAGTAAAACTCATTGCAAGGAGAAGAGTAAAAATGCAATTTAATTTCCTCTTCTCTGTCTCTCTCCTAATTCTCACCCACCCCCAAAGAACCTGGTCTGGATACCTTAGATGTACATCCAGAAAGAGATGACTAATCACATGAAATAAAGAAACACGCATTAAACTCTGGGACAGTCACAGAATTACTAACATCTAGAGCTTGAAAGAATCTTACTGATCTTACACATATGAGAAAGGAACTCGGGCAAAGAATTTTAGGATCTTTCCCAAGGTCATAGATAACTAACAACTTGAAGCATTTCCATTCCTTACTTCACACAAATTTCCGATCAATATTTTGATATTATGAAAAAGCATGATTTGAAAATCTGATTTATTTAAAGATATTTATGATATAATGACCCTGGCCCAAAGCGCCAAAAGGGACAGAGGGCCAGAATATGTATTTGAATAAATCATAGCTGAAAACTTTCCTAATCTGGGAAGGGAAACAGGCATTCAGATCCAGGAAATAGAGAGGTCCCCCCCTAAAATCAATAAAAACCGTTCAACACCTCGACATTTAATAGTTAAACTTGCAAATTCCAAAGATAAAGAGAAGATCCTTAAAGCAGCAAGAGACAAGAAATCCCTGACTTTTATGGGGAGGAGTATTAGGGTAACAGCAGACCTCTTTACAGAGATGTGGCAGGCCAGAAAGGGCTGGCAGGATATATTCAGGGTCCTAAATGAGAAGAACATGCGACCAAGAATACTTTATCCAGCAAGGCTCTCATTCAAAATGGAAGGAGAGATAAAGAGCTTCCAAGACAGGCAGGAACTGAAAGAATATGTGACCTCCAAACCAGCTCTGCAAGAAATTTTAAGGGGGACTCTTAAAATTCCCCTTTAAGAAGAAGTTCAGTGGAACAATCCACAAAAACAAGGACTGAATAGATATCATGGTGACCCTAAACTCATACCTTTCAATAGTAACTCTGAACGTGAATGGGCTTAATGACCCCATCAAAAGGCGCAGGGTTTCAGACTGGATAAAAAAGCAGGACCCATCTATTTGCTGTCTACAAGAGACTCATTTTAGACAGAAGGACACCTACAACCTGAAAATAAAAGGTTGGAGAAACATTTACCATTCGAATGGTCCTCAAAAGAAAGCAGGGGTAGCCATCCTTATATCAGATAAACTAAAATTTACTCCAAAGACTGTAGTGAGAGATGAAGAGGGACACTATCTCATACTTAAAGGATCTATCCAACAAGATGACTTAACAATCCTCAATATATATGCCCCGAATGTGGGAGCTGCCAAATATATCAATCAATTAATAACCAAAGTGAAGAAATACTCAGATAATAATACACTTATACTTGGTGACTTCAATCTAGCTCTTTCTACACTCGATAGGTCTTCTAAGCACAACATCTCCAAAGAAACGAGAGCTTTAAATGATACACTGGACCAGATGGATTTCACAGATATCTACAGAACTTTACATCCAAACTCAACTGAATACACATTCTTCTCAAGTGCACATGGAACTTTCTCCAGAATAGACCACATACTGGGTCACAAATCGGGTCTGAACTGATACCAAAAGATTGGGATCGTCCAAAGCATTTGCATTTTAAAACACCGACAGAGAGATAAATACGTAATATTATTTGGGTGGCTATTTTTTTTTCCTGGGGGCCATTCATTTCTTTCCTCAAACAACACAATGCTGATGTCCACCTATCTGGACAGGTGTAACAACTTGAGTCTCTAGAAACTGCAAAGACAGAAATATCTGGAAGTTAATTTCTTTTCCTTTATACTGTTTTGGTTCAAAAAAATAGAAATCAAAGAAAAATATAAAGAAGAAAATAAGTCTTTTCTACAGTAATTTGACCACCTAGGAATAACAGCTGTTAAATCATTGCTTTCTCTTGGTTTCACATTCTCTTTCCTACTCTCTCTCGCCATAATATATGAATATTTCACAAAAGTGTGATTACACAATGCATATGTTTCACAATATTTCCCACTTAGTCCAGACATAGAGCAGTATTCATTTTGAAAGGAATAATATGCAGCAAACCTATAGCATTTCATAGTTTAAAAATACTTTCTGGTACATTATTTTCTTTACAGTCTGTGACCATAGGTGTTTGAGGGAAGAGGGACAAGATTATATATAGAAAAAAAAAGGTAAAGTTACCTTAACAAGCACAAATATTACTTTCAATCTAAAGGGATTATTATGTGGAAGAAAATACTAGCACAATGCAGAGTGACTGCCCTTTATATCAAAAATTAAGATGCCCCTCCCCAATAAATATTGATTTCAAAAAAGATACCCCAATACATATTCATATAAAGGATTACAAGTATCAAAACAGAATCCATAATGCCATGCAGATCTGATGTTTCAATATGCTGTATAAATGTGATATTAAATCTCTACAGTAGGGATACCTGGCAGGCTCAGTTGGTAAAGTAAGCAATTCTTGATTTCAGGGTCCTGAGTTCAAGCCCCACATTGGATGTAGAGCCTGCTTAAAAAAAAATTTGTAGGGAGGTGGGAGGGAGAATGGGGTGACTGGGTGATGGGCAATGAGGGGGGCACCTGACGGGATGATCACTGGGTGTTACACTATATACTGGCAAACCGAACTCCAATAAAAAATATACCAAAAAAATTTGTAAATCTCTACAGTAAAGTCATATTAACAGTTTCAGAAAGACAAAGTAATTTTAAATCATATGCACATGTTAATTTAGAAATATTGAAATTTAAAAAGGTGAAAGTAAGTCAAAGGTACTCGTAAACTTTTTTCTAAGTTTTTATTTAAATTCCAGTTTGTCAAAATACAGTGTAATATCAGTTTCAGGTGTACCTGGATGGCTCAGTTGGTACAGCATGCAACTCTTGATCTTGAGGTCACGAGTTCAAGCCTCCCTTGGGGTACAGAAATTACTTAAAAAGTATAAGATTCTAATAAACTTTAAGCATAAAATAATGCATCTGGTCGATTACTACCATGGGTTACTCTTAAGTGTTGCCTTATTTTAAATCATTTTTTAAGGTGATATATTCCACACCCAAGATCCATGTCTGTCTTGTACACTAGTATCTCTAATACCTTAGTATCTCTGACACCTAGCAGAGACCCATGATAAAGAAGCTATTTAATGAATAGCTGTTTAATAAACATATTCAACTCAATATCCTCATCAATTAAGAATCAGCCCATGTCCCAAAATTATCTTTATGATTTCAAAAATAATTTGAATTTATTTGTATTATACATCAATTAGTGAACATACAATACTTATTGAGACTCTATGTTATGCAATATATTACGGTGTAGGCAAAGGAAAAACATACACTACTCCTGCCTTCAAAAAGCATATTCTCTAGTTAAGAAATGTGTCTGATAAATTGAACAATACACATTTGAAAGTAAATAAGTCATTTAGAAAAGACAGAGCTTAAGATGTTTGGCAGGCAAATTTCTCATTTTGCTCTCCACTGATCTTAACTTCCTTTTGGGATTGTGTGACTATGCTTGCAGGCTACCTAATGCATCACAGCTTTAAATTTATGTTAAAGAGATGCATCCAGGACTTCAAGAGAAATCTAGTCAAACTATGTATGCTAAATGGGCCTATAAGCCTATGAGAAGGAAAAGGTGGACGAAGTGCTGGGTTTCCTGAAAGGGAGATACCCAAGAGAAGCAGGAAGCACAGAGAGAGATCAGAGGTTAGTTAAAACACATACTTATCTGATAATTTAGCTATAAATTTCTCTGCTGGTCGATGTGGGTTGGATGAAAATGAAAGAAGATAAAGTACCCAAGGTTCTTCACTCTCAGACAGGGATGGACAAAAACAAATGTTTAAGAAGATATTTGTTGTATTTCCTTCTACGTGTGTTACATCATACACTGTGTTGAAACAATTTTTAAAGTCTAGAGCCAGGAATCATTTTGAAATAGCCTTTAATCTAGACTGTTTCTCTCATCTCATAAAATGGAACTTTTTCTTTTATTCTTTTCAAGTGTGTTCATCACCTGTTCTACCATATTGAAGAACAAACAAAATATTTAGCTTTTTTTTTATTAATGACATAGGGACTAATGGCTGATAAACAAAAGTATTTATTAATTGCTATACGTAGAAAGCTAAGTATGGATTTTCAGGTAGAGTAGCTTGTACTAACTCTGCCCACAAGGAAGACAAAGCCTTAGAGGGAATCTGATGGAACATTTGCTGAAAAAAAGATCAATGTTAACAATGTTATGGCGTTCCTCAGCACACGGGTGGTACAAAGGTCATATGGATTCTCAGCTAAAGCAGAAAATTATAAAAATTGCCTAAAAGGCCAAGGCCAATGTTCATTTTTAAAACTAAACATAAGGTAATTTTGAATTTTTTTAATGTTCTGCCAGTGGATGTATTTGTTTGTCTCTGTAAAGACAAATATAGTCAACTAATTGGTTCTGTTTTCTCAGGTTTTTAAGCCTTTTTGTTCGAATTTTTCTTTACAGTAAACACAGAATCTCTTAAAACCCAATATCTTGTTCATGTTCCTAAAACCCTGGATATTTGTCTATGATCAGTTTATTCAAAATATAGAAATGTATCCCTACTTTCATGTATAAAATGCAAATCATTAGAAAAAGACTAAGTTAAAAGAGGCAAAAGATTTCTACTGGAAAATGAACTTCAGCCTTAAAATGCATTCTATAGGGAATAAGGAGTAATGATTCTTTTTTCTCATGGCCAAGTTACATTTAGAATGAATGAACAGACTGTTACAGGGATTACTGACTGGCTTCCTGGACCGATTGCCAAAGTGGTCTTACTCTGTTCTGGCCTATAGGTTGGCTTCCTGGGCTGGTCATTATGGACGATGGGCTGCTTCCCTGGCATGGATGCTAAAGACTGTGGGGCAGATTCTGTTTTTATACATGGTCTGGCCAGTCTGTTTGTATATTCAGTCTCTTGTAGGAATCCAAAAAGGAGGTAATCAAACTACAATTTTATTAAAGAAAGTATTTGTTAGTTCACAGGATGACTGGTGAGAATTATTATTTCCAACCTAGCATTATTCTTGACTGTAGCAAAAGGCTGAAGCAATGGTTTTTGATTCACACAAAGATACACATCTCTCTAAAAGGGAAGTATCAAAGGGAGACATCATTCCATGAGTACAACATAAAGATCTTTATAAACTGCCATGTGAAGTTTCAGAATCCATGCTGTAAAATCTCAGTGCCCACAGAGCACCAGGAACACAAAGCACAGAAACCAAAAGAAAACCAAAGAAATGAGGTGTGTAACCTTGCTACAGCCAGGAAGATGCATGCCATGGGCGACCAGGAGAGGTCTCAGTGAGGGTATTTGAGTGAACTTATCATACAGTTTGGGCTTTTCACTTAGGGAGAGAATGTAAGGAAATGAATTTAATTTTGGATTGGATGCTGCCAGGAAAAAAAAAATGAATGAATGAACATTTAAAAGTTTCTAATGAAAAACTTTAAAAACAATGATCAATCATCAAAGTCAATTTTGGTATGGGGAAGGAATAAAAACATGTATATTTTATTTTGGAATTACAGAACACACACTTTCTCTTATAGGGCTGTAGCCCTTAGTTTCTCTGCATTCATCCACTTGCACTTTTCAGTCAAAGTGCTTGAAACCAGCAACATTGATATCTGATGGGTTCTTTCTTGCTGGACTCCTCACTTGACCCAAATACTCCTGTCCACCAATGGAATTACAGATATTCTCCTATGGGTCAAGACACTTGGTCAAAGGCAAATCTCATCTCCAAGCCCAGAAAAGAATGGCCAGGAGTACACCTGGGGAGGAGATAAGAGGCAAAAACCCCAGGAGTCTGTGAAAATGTACCCACTACATTCCTCTATAGGACACTCTTCTACTTTCAGCGAAATTCTTAAGCTAAAACTGTGTATAAATTCATCCAATCTGAAAATCTCTGAAAGATCAGTAGGATCATCTGGCAGTGTAGCCTATAAAGAATAAAATGGGGGCAGATTTATGTTTATTTCTCTCAGAACAAAAAAATGGAAGTGCAGCTTCAAAGTTTTAAAACTAATTGTGAAATCATTTTTAACATTTGCTCTCAGAAGAATGAAATAAGAACTAATTGGCTTTTTTTTTTTTGTCTATAATCTTTCTGCTTAATTTAGTTAGGTTCTAGAGTACTAACTTACGGCATAAATTTGACCTATAAATCATTTAGTATGTGCACTTAAAACAACCACATGACTATTTTCATATTTCATAAACATATTGAACACGTTGTATATTCAAGAACAAACCCAGTAAAACTTGGAGTTCCAATAGCACGTTGAAATTTCTTTTCTGACCTAAACAAGTGTTGCTTATGAACAACTAATGAATGGGTTATTATGAAGGAAAGTAAGGCAAAGGAAATATGTAGAAGAAATAAGCATTGTCATTATCCTTTTTCCAGAACATTCTAAGGAGCACATTCAACCTTTTAAACATATCAGTTAATCTGCAAAGAAATGACTCAACTATTCTTTGTCAGAGATAGTACAATAACCAGAAAGTTTCTTCAGCACTCTGTGAGTAGTTCTTATTAATGACAATAATAGGTTCCCTTTAGAGAACACCTATATCATAGACAGTGCTAAGCACTTTATATATATTCATCTTGTTAATTCTCACCCTACCACAAACTTATGATAAAATGCTTAATTTAGTTTTCCATTTTCAGAAGACCATGTACTGAGAGACAAATAAAAAATAATAGCTAATAATATCACTATATGAACTGCTAATTAAATAATGTGATTTCAGCTATGCCACTATAGATACTCTAGTACCATAGAAGAATAGTAAAACTGAGCCACTGAAAACCACAAAATGCCTTATAGTAGATCAATTCCAAGGTAGTAAAGATCTTAGAGATCATCTAATCTAAGGCTTTCATTTTGTAGGTGAGGTAGCTAAAGCCCAGAGTCTGATTTGCCCAGTGAGTCAATGGTATGAATAAGATTGAGCATTATAGTTTATTAACTCTGAAATAGACTATTTTCAATGCAGAATTTTCCCCTCAAGACTGAGGTTTCTTCTATTTCTTTCAAATAATAATTCAGATCTCCAAAAATTGTGTTTTTGGTTTGATTTATTTTTATTTTGTGTATTTTGTGTTACCAAAGATTAAAAGTGTCACTAAAAGATCAAGAGTCACACATCAGAAAATACTCTTTTTTGGGTAGCCCCGGTGGCGCAGCGGTTTAGCGCCACCTGCAGCACAGGGTGTGATCTGGAGACCCTGGATCGAGTCCCACGTCAGGCTCTCTGCATGGAGCCTGCTTCTCCCTCTGCCTGTGTCTCTGCGCACCCCCCCCTCTCTCTCTGTATCTCTATGAATAAATAAATAAAATCTTTTTAAAAATACAAAAAATACTCTTTTCACTCTTCCTGATACTTTCAAACAGTTAAAATCTATTGAAATTCTCTTGGAAATCTACATGCATCAGTCTACATATCAAAGACAAATGATGTGCTCGTTTTTGCCTACACAATACTGAGTTCATCAGCCATAAAGGCATACCAAGTGAGGTATGGTTTATTTCCTCTACAGCCAAATGGATAATTTTAAGGCTCATTAAAATTATAATTTCATTTTGAATGGCTGAATGAGGATGGTGGTAGTTTCCCCAGCTGGTTTCTTTCAGTCTCATATTTGTTACCACAAAAGCTTTATTAATTATCTGCAGGTTTCCATCATGATAATAATCAAGGAAAACAATTCTGTTTTTCAAGAAATAAAAAAAAGCTATGAATCTTGCCAAAAGATTAAAACAAAACAGCAAGAAAGTAATGTTTATTTCTATATATATATATAATTAAATGGAACGTAAATGGGAACTTTGAGGTGATTTTGATAAATTTAAAAACCTTACTGTTATCTTCTCACCAATGAGAAAGTTAAAATACAAACATCAAATTATCAATGTAAGTATTTCTTTAGATTTAATCTGATGAGAGAATAGTTTGACACTTTATTTTCCAGTGTAACTAAATAGTATTATACGCAATAGGATGTTAAGCTCTAGAGTTGAGTTAACAAAAGATAGTATGCCGGTACCACCAATTACTCACTGTGTGACTTTAGATAAGTCACCTAAGCTTCCCATGCATCAATTTTAGGATATTAGCAACTATATCACTGTTTAGAGTGTGGATTAAATGTAAAGCATTTAGAAGAGTTACTAGCACATAGTAAGCACTCAATAAATGATGGCTGTAATTATTGCTATTAGAATATATTCACTATTATCTACACTAATATGTGCAAGGCTTGTATAGTTTTACATAGATTTAATAGCAAGTGATCCATAAGCCTAATGAAATTTACTTTTACATACGTAAACCTCAATGATGAAATATAAACTTAACTAAATCAGAATCAATAAATAATCCACTTTAACTCATTTGTGATTACAATTTTTGATAATGGTAGCAAGGAAGTTTCTTTTTGTTCTTTTGAACTGGACAAAATTTCCCAACCTCTAGGATCTTGATTGCAAAAGTGTTTTTCCCCTACAGTAGACCTGTGAGACCACCAGAATAAGTGAGGCCATCTTGTCAATTACAATGCCATTATTGTCTTCTTTTCCTGGATTAGCTAACCAGTGGTCACTCACCCATTTCTCTCTGAATGAAATGATGCCTCTGCAGATAATGGTTATTGACCTATGTGCTGAGAGAAACAGGGTATTTGTTTGTTTTTCATTTATTTTAAGAAATCATAGTAATTGATTTGTGTGGTTAAGAGAAAAAAAAAGTATTGGTTAGATGTCTTCAAAAAGCAATCAAGTCTCAAAAAAAGAAGAGCTTAACAACAGGTGGGGGTAAAGATATTTGTGACAAATCTGAGAAAATAAAAAATCCATATTAATTGATAAGAAAACACTAAATCAGCAGTATAAATAATACACAAATGACAAATGAATCATTTTATAGAGTTTAAACTAATCAAGAAAATCATAGTTAAAAAAGATATTTTTTCACCTACAAATTAATAAATATTTTAAAAATAATTCTATTGAATGCACAGATGTAATAGTATTGGTATGATAAGAGTGGTACCCTTAATACTATTAAAAGGAATAAATGGCTTCATCTTCTCAAGAAGGAAGTTTGGAAATATTGTCAGTAACATTTAATAAATAACTCCTTTTGATTGAATAATTTTAGTTTTAGGGACCTAACTTAAGAGTAATAAAACATGCAGACAATTTACACTGAAAGATACTCATCATTGTAATACATGCAATAACAAAAACTAGAGAGAATCTGAAAATTCAACAAGGCAAATTCCTAAAATAAAGATATATCTCTGTGATAGAATGATATACAATCATGAATAGATGTTTTCATGTATCATGAATAGATCTTTTTTCTTCATTTCTCTATCTTTTATATTCTCCTTATCAATAAATCAATACTGAATATTTCTGCATCCAAAGCTCTGTAAAAGGTGTTCAGATTCATAAGATATATGAAATCTTGCATCAGACCCCCACTTTCTGCTCCAGAGTATTCTTAATGATTTTAGAGAAGTAGGACTAGTAATTTAGAAAACAAGATGGTATAACATATGACAGGTTTCAAATGAGTAGCACACTGTAACCCTCACTTCATCCCTAAATAATGTGTCTCAATGTGATGTAGTTAACTTTTAAAATTAGCCTTAGAATGCATGTTTTTATTTATCTCATAAAAAAAACTTCTGGAGGGAAAAATCAAGAATACTAACCCAAAAACGAGAGAATTAATCAAAAGCTCTCCTCCTCCTTTTTTTCCAGATTTTGGAAAATTTAGAGCCATTTTTGTGGCCTGCTTTGGTTTAAGTATGTATTATTTTTTTGGGCGGGTGCTTCATCTTTCATTCCATTCTTTTGGACCATATTTGTTTTCATTGATTCACCTCAGTTTCAATTCAGGATCCTTTATTGATTTTATGTGTCTTTGTAAATCACCTTAAATCCTTGCTAAAAATATATATATTAAATAATAGATAGATAAATGGAAGGAATGCAGGAGAGTAGATGAATGTATCAGAGAGTTTAGGCTAAATCATGCTGTCATAATAAACCACCTCAATTTTTCAATGGCTTATAGGCAAAAAAATAGTCCTTTCTTGCTCAAACCACACATTCATCAGAATGAGCTTTAACTAGGTTCCATATCATTTTATTCTGGGATCCAAGGTGAAAGAGTAGCCCTGATTTAGTACCCTGCAGTCTCATCGAAGAAGGAAAAGCACGGCTCTTAAAGCTTCTGCTGGTATATACCACTTGGCACATGTCACTTTCACTCATACTGCATTAGCCACACGGCCAGGCATTTGGCAAACCTGATGTCAGCAGGACAGAGATGTATATTCCTCCCACAAGCAGGGAGCACAAGTACCTGAAAAGTATTCTAATGGATCCCATGAAAGAAGAAATAGCATACTTTTAGGTTTCTAAGGAAGTCAGCAACTAACGGACAGGATAGAGGCTTCATTTTTTTGTCTCCTATAATTTCTAGCCAATGTAAGTACTCAAAAATATTTATTCAATTGAAAAAAAGAAATAAAGGTCAAGGCAAAAGGAAAAATGGACTTATGCAGAGTCTATATACACTGATTCATGGCGACCATCAAAATTCTTAACTAACCAACTTAACTAATTTTCTGTACACTGAACCTATTAATTTAATGAGATTTTTCATTCAAAAGAGTACAGATGATTTATACACCGAAAGCCTACAGAAAATGACTCTACAGTGTTTCATATGGCCATCAGACCACACAGCTGATGCATTTATTGCCAATACTTAATATTGAAAAGGAGATCAGACACACAGAACTAAAAGTCAAAGAACCAAGACAAGGAATCAAACAACAGATTTTTTCTTCTGAGTAAATACAAAGGGAAAAAATGTATAATGGACACTTGGACATTTGTAGGAAAGCACTGGTGAAACTTCCTAAAGGGAAAAACATTTAATCTGAAGTTATTTCTGACCTTAGAAATCAACTAGTAGTTCTTAATGAGAGTTTGATATTAAGAACCAAAACAGTTGGGGTGCCTGGGTGGCTCAGTGGTTGAGTGCCTGCCTTCAGCTCAGGATCTGATCCCAGATCCGGGATCGAGCCCCACATCAGGCTCCCTGCAAGGAGCCTGCTTCTCCCTCTGCCTGTGTCTCTGCCTCTCTCTCTCCCTGTGTCCCTCATGAATAAATAAATCTTAAAAAAAAAAAAAAAAAAGAGCCAAAACAGTCACTAAAAATACTCTTCTCTATGTAAGGATGGAAAGAATTACATTTTAGGGCCATCTGAAAAAGTAAAAAGTTTCAGAAATTTTAGCAAAGGGAAAAACATTCTACTTCCAAAATTAGCATATTAAATACACCTTCAATAATGACCAAGGCTTATGTGTGAAAAGTCCTGATTAAATTTAAAACCAACCTGAACAGTTGCATTTCCAGATAATGCAGGGACACTATTCTAAATAAACACTTCTGTGGTTAGTTGCTAGCAGGTCAGTACAATCAGCCATTCGTTTTGAGTATTCAGGTACTTAGAAGGAGAAATGTGATTAAAGTCATCAACCATATTGCTAATCTAAGACAATTTTTCCTCTGTTTTCTGGTAAAAAAAAAAAAAAACACTACTAATTAGAAGATTCACATTGACTTTCCACTGTATAATCATGATTTTCAACACAAATCTAGGAAATTGAGTTTCTAGAAACAGAATGATTATAGATTTATGCCTTTGGTTCAGACAGATAATGGTGGACTCTTTCTATTTTGATGGAAATTATTTAATTGCACATAAACTAAATAACAGAAAAAGAAAACCCTTCATTTGCCACAACATAAGGTGATATTTTTTTGTGATAATCATTCAAGGATATGTGGTACAAAAAGAAAAGAAAAAAATTGCTGAGAATGTAAACTATTAATATAGACACATTTAAAAGATAAAAAAGTGAATGTAAATATGGAAATTACATGGATTTAATATAATGTACTAGATTGAATTTAGATATAGCAAAGACAAGACATATTCTATCTAGAAGGGAAAATTATTCTTTCTCTTAATCTGTGCAAACCAGAGTTACACTGGTGGAACCAGAGTTCCACCCTTTGAAATAAAAGGATTGGAGAGGTTGGACACATAGGCAGCAAATAATTTATTCAGTATTCACAAGAAACAAAATACTAGAAAAGACTTTGGGGAAAGAAGATTCCTTATGAAAGAGGATAGTTGGGGATCCCTGGGTGGCTCAGCGGTTTAGCGCCTGCCTTTGGACCAGGGCATGGTCCTGGAGTCCCAGGATTGAGACCCACGTTGGGTTCCCGGCATGGAGCCTGCTTCTCCCTCTGCCTGTATCTCTACCTCTCTCTCTCTCTCTCTCTCTCTCTCTCTCTCTGTCTATCATGAATAAATAAATAAAATCTTAAAAAAAAATAGGATAGTTTACCCACGCTATATTCCTGAAAATATCAACACATAACCTAAAAAATAAATTTTGGTAAAATCTGATAAAAAATGTTTATGGTCACTTTTAGCATACAAAAAGACCTTCTGCAAGACACTCAAGCTCTCTGAACCTCATCTACTCTATCTGAGAAAGTGGGGAAATAATGGCTAATTGCTGGAAGCTATGAAAAGTACATGAAAGAATATAGTACATCCTCCAGAATATCTTCAAGTTAACATTTTCTTTGAGGAATTCATTTTATTTGCAGTACTCAAATTTTATAGAGTGGGCATATTTTTCAAAATAATATATTTGGCTGATGTTTACAAAGAAACAATGTATGTGCCCAAACTAGCTACATTTCTAACAAAATAATACATGGGGAAAATCCTCAATTACTTTCTAAATACAATTGTTAGGCCATCAGAATCACATGAAGAACTTTTGAAAATAGATAAGTGTCAACAAAGTGAATATATAGTATGTTTCTAGCCACATAAACAACTGCGTGAGAATCAACATATTGATTGGTGATCAATAATTGATAGTTTAATTATTTTACTTCCTAATGGGATTGTATGTTCCTCAAGCATAGGCAAGTTTACTTTGTCTTATTTACTTTAGAACACTGATTGAGGGCTTTGAGTGAGCAAAGTAACACATTAAAATATTTCACATATTTATAAAAAGGGAAATAGTCTACCAGTAGTATATTGTGCAGAGTATTAGATTTTCATGAATGTGTCACTGACATTAAGCAGTTTTATCCTATATATTCAACATCACTGCCACTTAGTAGAGGATCAAAATATGTGAGGAATCTTACAGCAAACTATGAAAAGAGGAAGAAAATATTGTTTATCACTATCTATTTTTGAGAATGTTGTTGCTACACATAGTATAATAGAATACTTACCTCCCAGAACTGTCATGAAAAAGAAGTTCATGTTCAAAATTATAATTTCGTTATTTTTAAGTAAAATATACATATTTAAACCCTATTTTTTTATTGTTAAAAAGTGTTACTTTGTAAAACAGTACTTTAAGCTGCTTTCAATATTTTTGATGGATGTATGTAAAATATAAACATGTGTGCTCTTTTAGTTGTCTGGAAATAGCTTGTGTTCATGTAGAGTGGCCATATTTTCATTTAAGACTTTGCAATCTGTTGCCAAATTTTATGATTCCTGTGTATCTGCTGTGATTGCCAAGCATCGTATCAATAAATGAACTCTCTTTTAGGGAGTACCACACAGGCTAAGAATAGCTAAATATGTTACACAGAGGCTCTGAGGACACACACAGAACTATAGTTTTCTATTTTAGTGAAGATGGTTAAGGATGATCTTAACAATTAGGTCATTACCCCATTCACTTATTTGTTTTTGTCCTAAGAAGTATTTTGTGATACTTAATCTATTTGCAATATTTAATGACATTGGTACAGAATTGAGCCATCCTACATTTGAATTAATTTCTGATTATATTTCATAATTAAAATCATAATTTTCCTCCCAATACAAATAAAATTTTTACTTAAAATCCTTATGAAAATAATGTGAAGAAACAGCTTGAAAGACAGCCAAGAAAAGGAAAGCAAAACCAGGCATGTGTCCTCAAGAGATAAATGATTATAAATAGTTGTAGCAAGAACTCCAATATTTTCTTTCATAAGCCCCAATATTTTGTAGTTTCCACACTCAGTCAACTGTACTCCCTTCTTTGATTAGCTTCTTTTTGGCAAAAATTGGTCACTTTGAAGTAACAGAAATACATGATAGAATTTTAGAAACGATGTGTCACAGACTGTCAAGGTGTTGAGTTTTATTCACCTCTATATTCCCAAATTCCCACAGTAGGCATTTAAATTCTGTTTTTGCATAAACATATTAACCAATTTAGTCTGGTGTTTCCCAACCTTTTTAATATCATAGAACACACTGAAAAACATTGAACACATGCCATTTTGTTTGGCACTCTTTGGGATGGAGGAGGCTACTCATGGCCAAAGATCACTGGTCCAAAGACTCTGGCCAGGCTATCCTCTGTCCTGCTGCCTTGAGTGGCAGAAGAGGGACTGGAAGCCAAATCTAAAAAATCCCATTTGGAGAGATCCATTGGAAGATGCCAACCCTAACTACACTGGGAAAAATAAAAAGTGGCAAAAGTTCTAAAACCTAGCTCTTAATTTGTTCTGAAGAAAATTTAACCAAAAACACCAGACTAAGGTGTACTTTTTTCAAACTACTTAGCATTTTTAATTTACCTATTTGTTTTGTTTTCCTATGGCAAGGAGTCTTAATGACACCCAAATATACGTAGAGCAATAGAATGACATCAGAGATACCTTTGGCATCTGCTTATGGATACTACTGCCTTTGAATTTCAGTAGCCCATAGTGTATCTGGCTACTATTTGACTTTTAAGTATCTCATACACTCCCTAGACGTTTGCTGAGAATCTGCTTTCCTATGCCAGGGTCATTTCCAAGACTTTAAGGACTTGCCCAGATTAAGTAATTCATCCTGTGATCCATGACTTAGTTAGCAATAATTTTGGGTCCTGGCTGGATACACTAAGGAAAGAAGACAATAAGTAGATTGGAAAAGAACACTTTTGGAATGCTATGCAGCATGAGCGACTTTCATCTTCTTTCATCTTTGCTCCATTAAGGATGAGACACCTCTTTAGAATCACAATCATGGGCCAAAACGTTTCATGTTCTGTTTGGCATATTTTTGTTCAATTATGAGAAAAATCAATTATCAACCAAATAAATAAATCCCCTTGGTTAACATTCATCCCACTTAATTAATAAATAAGGTATAAGTAATCATTGCCTGAAATGACTTTTAACATAAGGGTGTTCCCTTTATTATGTTAATATTTAAATAATGTGCTTCCTTCATATATTCATCAAAGACAAAATCAACACCAAAAATGCTGTCAAGCTTGCTGAGCATCGTGAAATTATGCATGTATGTATGGAGTGAAGCATTTACATAACAGGAGATAATATATCAAGTATAACATCAGAATGTTGTGGCAAGAGTGGGAATAAAGTGAATAAGAACTGGCCTGTGAAGGGGAAAATAAATTCATTAAGTAAGAGCTAGTGGAACATTTTGGATCAACAAAGTTCTGACTCATGTTGCAAAAGAGAACTTCCTAATTCTCACACTACACCCTTCTCCTTGAGTCAGTAATAATCAAATTGGGGTAGATATTCCATGAAGTTAATAGAGCATTGCATTCTTCATCTAATAAATATTACTGAACATTTATTATATGTTGCAGAACTCACTAAATAAAATAAAGTGGATGAATTCATGTAGAGTACATTATAAATACACAATTTGCCAAATGATGATAATAACCATGAGGAAAAATAAAACAAGGGATAGAATTAGAATTATGGGGTCAAGGTGAGCCTTTTGATAGGATTGTCAAAGATCTCCTTACAAAAAGAAGGCAGAGTATAAAGAATGGTGTAAGAAGGGAGTTGGAGGGCAGCCCAGGTGGCTCAGCAGTTTAACGCCGCCTTCAGCCCAGGGTGTGATCCTGGAGACCTGGGATCAAGTCCCGGATCTGGCTCTCTGCAGAAGAGCCTGCTTCTGCCTCTCTCTCTCTCTCCGTCTCTGTCTCTCTCATGAATAAATAAATAAAAGCTTTAAAAAAAGGGGGGGGGGGGAGGTGGATACAGAAGTGGGAAAATAAAGAGCTTATTTTTGATTGCTGTATTTTCTCAGTGTGGAAAAAAACCCAAACAAATACAATGAGCTGAGAATAAGGAGGCAAGAAGGAATATTGGAAGTTTAAGGATCAAAGAGAAGGTGTAAAATAACTGACTGCAGAACTAAATTGACCTGAGGGAAGCAGGGAGGTTGTTGCACACCACTGAGGACGTGCCTCCTATCTGTGATCATTTTAAACTATGACCCGTCCATGGAGCCATGTGTGGTCCTTTGGCCACACAGAGCTGCTCAGATGCAGGTGGAGAACAAGTAGAAAGATGGGTTTAATTAGTTTTGGGTTTTGTGAGGCAATGAAATGGGGCTAGGATGGCAGGATAGATAGTGAAAGGAGACAGAGCAATGGATCAGAAATCCCTGTGTGGTTGAAGTGAACTTGGAGCATTGCCTAGGGAACTGAAAGATAACTTCTGTGCCAGAAAGTATGAAAAGGCCTTGAGAAGTTTGGAAACTCAGACTAAATACTGAATAAATATGGTGATAAAGTCTTTCTCCTGTGTGCCTAGTAAAGCCCTCAGGAGAAATAAGCATGCAAAAGAAACAAAACCAAAGAATAATGACTTTATCCAGGGAAATACAAACATGATCACCACTTTTTTGTCCCCTGGTGACCAGTGTGGTGAGCATGTGTGTGTGTGCATGTGTGTATGTACATATGTATTTTTATGCCTTATGCTGCTAAAGATAGAAATCAAAATTTTACACTTAGATTGACTTCCTAGAAAAAATTTCCTGTCCACACTAACAAAACTCTAAAATACTCTTTATCTGCCTTAACACAGATCATTGTTCCAGGTGGGTTGTCTCCCCTGCCCCCCACCTCCTTAATTCTGATAGTTATAACTTCTCAGCCAGACTAAAAGACCATTGTTTGCTTAAAATTACCTAGCCAAATAATTTTTCTGTGATTATTGAACCCTGACAATGGCAATTTGCCTTCTTCCCTTGTCCTTATTGTATAATTTAAGTCTTTCTCAAATTTCATTTCAAAAGATAATTTTGACATCTAGACTTTCTTGGCAGGTAGGGGAGTGACTGTGAAACTAATGAATAAAACTCGCAGATGATTTTTCAAATTACAACCAGGAATACAAAGATTTATGTAAACATTCTCAAGTTGGGTAAAATAAATAAGTACATTGGAAAGACAGTGAGGTAACTCACTATTCCTCCCCTCAAAAGTAACCATGAAATTAGATGTTCTTCCAAAAATTGGACTAATGTTCTGCACATAAGGGATACTACTAAGCAATCCTATGAATGTAGAGTTCTGTGAACCCCAATCACAGTGCATTAAGTCTCCTCAGACAGTACAAGTCTGATATAATTATAGCCAAGAAAGGTGTGCTCTAATCATTCTGTCATTTTAGGCCTAACAAAAAACTACGTAACAGAGAGAGATATCACAGCATCTTGGAAAAAAAAAAAAAAAAAGGAAGAAGATCCCCAATAGTGATTCTCACCCACTGTTGTAACATCTGACAGCAAAGTAGGGGAAACTTATCCTGAACTTTGAAAGGGAACATTTAGAATAAACATATATATAAAATAAAAGAATTAAGTGCCCCAAATACCGTATGTACATAGTGTTATAGTAGTGATCTCTTTAGACTTTTTTTTTCCTTTGGTATAGTTGACAGAAGTGTTCCATTTGGGTTTACAACTTATGCTATTGACAGGTTTACTCATTATGCTATGTTCACCACCAGAATGATCACAATTTACCCAATATCACGGACTGTATTCCTTATGCTGTGCCTTTTATTCCCATGGCTTATTCATCCTGTAACTGGAAGCCTCTATCTCCCACTTCCCGTCACCCATTTCCCTTCACCCACTCACCTTCCCTCTGGCAACTATCAGTATCTGTACCCCTGTAGCAATATAGCAGCCAACTACTTATGAATGAAGCCTTTTCCATTTTGCAAAAGTAAACTTAGCATTATGAGGTTTTTTTTAATAAATATTTTTATTATGAAAAAATCAACATACAAACATAACAAAATCATACAGTAGGCACTTATGGATCTACCATCGGGATTAGTATGACTTTTTGTGCTCCTCTTCTCCCACTCATTATTCTTCTCTTTCTTTCCTCTGCTGCCCCCCCCCACCACACACACATAAATTATATTGTATGTATCTTTTTGCAACTAAACATAGTATTTGTGAAATACATAGAGAGCTTTTATTGAAAAGTATACAGAGAGTGCTAAAGACTGAATGTTTATATCCTCCCAATTTCACATGTTGAAGCTCTAATCTCCAAAACAATAAAATTTGGAGGTGTAAACTTTGGGAGGCAATTAGATTTAGATGAAGTCAGGAGGGTGGAGCCCCAATGATGGGATTAGTGCCTTTATAAGAAGAGACCAAAGAGCTTGCCTCTGTCTCCACTATGTGAGAATAGATCAAGAAGGCTATCATCTCCAAACCAAGAAAAGGGCTCTCACCAGACATTGGATCTGCTGGCACCTTAATCTTGGACTTTCCAGCCTCCAGAACTGTGAGAAATAGACACCAGAAGAGAAATTGCTGGGTTTAAGTGTATGAATATCTCCCTATACTAAGTATCATTAAATGCTGGGTTTAAGTATATGAATATTGTTTTAAAGATTGTATTTATTTATTCACAAGAGACACAGAGAGAAGCAGAGACATAGGCAGAGGGAGAAGCAGGGTCTCTGTGGGGATTCTGATTCTGGACTCGATCCCAGGACCCCAAGATCATGACCTGAGCCAAAGGCAGATGCTCAATCATTGAGCCACCCAGGTGCCCCAAGTATATGAACATTTTATGCTATGTGTTGTAAAATTTCTCTCTGAAGTGTTTGGAATTTATACTCTAACAGCAATAGTTAAGTGTTCCTGTTTCCTCTCATCTTCACTAACATCAGTAGTTGGTAATATGATTATTATTAAATTTTCCATTCTGTTGGATATGAAAAGGTATCTTACCGTTATTTTCTTTCATTCCCTTGGCTGTTAGTAAAGTCCAGCATCACATTTTCCTAAGCAGTGTATTAATTGATTCTATAAAACTGCATGAGATGGTATCAGTGTGTTATGCTTCTCACATAGGTTCAGTATGCGAGCACTACTAATGATTCTGAGTGGAAGAGAGAGAAGGTTGTAATTTCTGAACTTCACACTGGAACTCTAAATTGTGGGGGGATGTTGACTCTAAGAGAACCTTTAGAAAGAAATAAAAATATAGTTGTGAAGACTCTTCAACTCCCCTAACAACCTTAAAGGGATTACATGACAATGTGAATGGTCTTTAATGAAGTTAATTTTCAGGTTGTAGAGAGGTGAACTATTAGAACTGTCTTACTTGTACAATAAAGACTAATAATTAACTCATTGGTAGTTGTGGGTGACAATTAATATGATGCTAGTTAGAGATTTCTGAAGAGAACAATGGGCTTTTACAGTTTACCAAGGCATGGCATGAAGTAGGCTGTTTGTCTGTATCAGATATCATCAATGCCCCTGCTTCAGCCTCTGGATCAATTGTGAAGAATTTCTTTCTTTCTTTCTTTCTTTTTTTTTTTTTTTTTTTTCATTAAAGCCAGCAGAAGTGTCTGTATAGAATAGTTCTGGAATGGACTCCCTTCATGCACCAGATCAAATCTTCTTAGCTTCACTTCTCATTCTATCTAGCCACTGCTGCAGAGACAGGTCTGTAACGGTGCAACCTTACCATACCTCACATGAGGCCCAGAGGGAGGGCCTCCATCTACCTTCTTGTATAGCCAATGCCTTCTTTGATACCACATCATGGAACTCCTGAGGTAACCCACTCCTCACTCAACCTCTTGCATCTTGGAGTGAGTGAGAGTTGAGAATTCATGGGGCAGCCTTTGACTAATGCAGATGGGATCCAAGAGATAAATGCTTCTCTTCTCTAAGTGAACTGCCCTAGTACATTATTAGGATCTAGGAATCAGTCTAAACTCTGAGGTTGATTTAAAAAAAAAAAAAATTCAGCAAAGTAAACTATGAAGGAAATGTAAGTGAGATAAGAAGAAAATCAGGAGACAGGTATAAGTGTGGGAGCAAAATCTTGTGGGGGGGTGGGAGTAAGGTGTAATATGTAAGTGAAGGGGTTAGCTATAGACTGGAACAGGGAAAGTACATCAATTGTATCAAGATGAAAGTTAAAATATATGAGTCCAAGGGTGAGCCAGTTAGTAAATATGGTAGCAGGAGGATGAAGTTCTCTTCTGATTTCCTTAATTAACTCAGGTAAAGTTAAAGCATTATTATCAGCTAAGGGTGTGGAGAGATGAAGGAATTTGGAATGTTTGAGAAGAGAACAGATATGTAATAAAGAGAAGAGGAGGGGAATAGAGCCCTGGAGAGAGAGGGAGTGAGGTGATTGGGGAAAGTATTAGAATTAGTGGGAACCCTTGTCTTTATATTTTTTCCCATGCATTAACCCATTTTAAAAAGACCTTTCCATAATTATTACAACTTTAACCCTGCAATTCTTAGAACATACTAGTCTACTGTGGAAGTTCTCAAAGTGTGGTCTCTGGACCAGCAACATCAACAGCACCTGGAAACTTATTAGAAAGGAAAATACTGAGGTCCCCACAGACCTCCTGAAACTGACACTGTGTGGTTGGGCCCAGTGATCTGTATTTTCATTAACCCTCCAAGTGATTCTAAAAGAGAGCCCCAGGTTGAGATCCATGGGTTACTGTATATATCTTTAATTTATCTTTATACAAATTATCTGTGCACATATGATTTATAAAATTATCCTTAAAATAAAAATGCTGTAAGATAAACACAAACTTTTATTATAGAATGTGTTCATATCTAGAACCAGCCATTTTAAATTACAAAGTCAAAATATTTAGTCAAATATCAATTATACTACTTTTCAACCAAAGCTATTATAATTACTATGAATTGAATTTGAGGCATTTAGAAAAATTCCCATAAAATGTAAAAAAAAAAAAAAAAGCTATTTTCTATATCGGCTAACTGATGTACAGCCTGATTTGTTTACTACATTTTTTAAAGATTTTATTTATTTATTCATGAGAGACAGAGAAGAGAGAGAGAGAGAGAGAGAGAGGGGCAGAGATACAGGCAGAGAAAGAAGCAGGCTCCATGCAGGGAGCCTGATGTGGGACTCGATCCGGGGTCTCCAGGATCACGCCCAGGCCAAAGGCAGGCGCTAAACCGCCCAGCCATCCAGGGATCCCATGTTTACTACATTTTTAAGAACTGACAGCTGTTGGTTCATATTATCATAACATTGAAATTAATACTGGATTTTAATGAAGCATAAATTTGTCCAGATTTAACACTGATATTTTAAACTGGGAATTGAACTGAACTATAAAAAATAACAATGAATATATTGAATATCTTCTTCTTATTAGGTTTTTTGATATGCCAAATTAACCAATTTATATGTGTTTTGAATACCATCAGCATGACTAAGAACAGAAATATTTTTTAAATATTTAGACATATCCTAAAAAGTAAGAACTGCAATGCAGATAGGGTATTTTTATTACCACTGAAATACATTAAAACTGTTTCAATAACTTGATAATTAAGAAGCATTATAAAGTTGCAGCTTTATTATTGGTAGTTACTGATGAGAAAGACAAAAGCAAATAAATCTAAAATACCTCTTTTATCAGTCACAAAAAAGAAGTTTTAATGCCAAAGTTGTTTGGCTAGTATAGAGATTGTCATGAATATAATATACAGTATACAAAAATATTCTGTTGCCAAAAACATCTCCCCTAGTACACTAAGAAAATGCTCCCTTGATTTGGTCAGTAATAGAAAACACAATAGTGCTTTATATTGCAAACTCATCACTGATTTCCAATTTCTTACCATCTGGGGATTGCTACAACCTATTCTATCTCTCTCAGTGTCTAATACTCACTCAGGAATTATTTGCTACACATTTTAGCAAAGTGATCATCATCATAGTCATCATCAAAAACATAAATATTGGGCAGCCCGGGTGGCTCAGCAGTTTAGCGCCACCTTCGGCCCGGGGCCTGATCCTGGAGACCCAGGATCGAGTCCCACATCAGGCTCCTTGCATGGCGCTTGCTTCTCCCTCTGTGTCTCTGCTTCTCTCTCTCTTCTCTGTGTATTCTCAGAAATAAATAAATAAAATCTTTAAAAATAAATGTTGTTATAAAAATGGATAAAAGATACATGGCTTTTGTCTCCTTGGAACAAAATAAAAACAAGAAGTTTCACTGCCTTTTGCTGAGTTTTTTTGTATTGTTCCTATGTTTTCTTCTTCATTTTTCTTCTTTGTCCAATTGTTCCTATGACATTACAATTTAACTAAAATTTAATCAAGCTCACATGAGACGATAGCTGCATTTGCTATAAAATACTCCTGAGGTGGGCATGGGGGAGGGGTGGGAGAGAATATAAATGATATAAGACTTGTTATTTATTGATAACTGACACGCCTGGATCAATAGGTACACAGAGATTCGTTACTCTTCTCTATTTAATATGCTTGAGATCTTCCATAATGAAAAGTTAAAGCAAAGTTTAACCACATTTAATATTGTTTGGAAATTAAGAACTTTACTGCAAACCTTGAAATAACTGGAGGTATACTGGAGTGTTGTAAAACAAAGATTGTTGTAAAACAAAAATTAATGTTGATGCTTACGGAAGAAATGTTCACAGTAAGAATTAAAAAAAAAAAAAAAGCCAAATCTGGTAGTAAGAAGATAGCATAATAATCTTTCTAGAGATTGATAGGGAAATAGCACCAATTTTCTCATCACTTTCAATTTGTGGTAATTATGAATAATTCCAAAGTCTCCCCGGTGTGTTTCCAGGGTGATTCGACATCTGAACTGAACCCAATCTCAGAGGCAGCCTGTTACCACGGGCAACAACAGCTCAGATCCAGCCTGGGTTTGTGCTGCCTACCAAGACACTGTGTCGGACAAGGCGTATATGGGTATAAAGACTGGTGGAATGAGGCGAGGGTTAAAATTCTGAAAGAGAATTGTACTATTGAGCTCCACAACTAGATGAAATCACAGAGCTTCCATAGGTATCCTACCAAAGCATAATGTATACAAACTTTAGAGTCCAGAGGCCTGTGTTTGAATTCCTCGTCTCTCTCACTTTCTGTGTCACAAGGGATAACTTTCCCTCTGAAATTTTGTTTCTTGTTTTTGTTTTTTGTTTGTTCTCACTTGTAAAATGGAAATGATAATGCACATCAGAAAGAGGTGTTGTAGGGGCACCTGGGTGGGTCAGTCGGTTAAGCGTCTGCCTTCAGCGGAGGTCATGATCTCAAGGTCCTGGGATTGAGTTCTGCATCGGGATCCCTGCTCAGCTAGGAGTCTGTTTCTCCCTCTCCCTCTGCCCCTCCCCCAGCTCATCGCCCCCCCCCCTTTCTTTTTCTCAAATAATCTTTAAAAAAATAAAATAAAAAATAAAAGCATGGCATAATATAAAAACATATGAAGACAGCAGAGTTTTACCCACATATCTGTGTGTGTGTGTACATACACAAACAGAAATCTACACTGTCATTTACTTTTGTCTCATTTTATCAAAGTTCTCCAGTAATATAAAAATACTCATTGAAGAAAGTAAAATCACCCAAATCATATTTAAACCTGGATATCTGAGTAGTTTGGAAGCAGTAACTATTACCATTTATAGTTAAAATCTATATTCACCACTGCTCTGATTGATGTGAGATTTATTTGTAGTTGTCCATGTGTAAAAGTGATATTGTATAAAGAGTTGTTTTCTGTTATACCAAATCCATTTAGCTTGAAGCTGTTTCCTTCAAAACTCCTTTGTCAGATACCTGTAAATGCTTCTGGTGTGATTCTAGAATGATATTCCATCTGATGTTCCTGATAATAATGACAATAACAACAAGAGAGTTAAAACACAATGGGGCACTCCTGTTTGTTAAGTCAAGGTGCCCTAATGTTTCCATGGAAACTCTCTCCTCTGCTCCCATATTTAACCTTTCCTATCCAGTGATGGTACAGTGAAATTCTTTGACTCATTAATACCACCCTCCTTTTCCCTATTTAATTAGCTATTTTCCTTTTTCCCTTCTCTTATTCCTTGTCTTCCATTTCCAATCTCATTCTCACATCTTTTTTCCTACTTTGATATGTACCTCTCTTCTCAGCCTCTACTGTTATTTTTTTTTGGATCTATTTTCAAAATAGTGATCATTTTTCTTAAATATATATGTTTATATAAATATTAATAAATTTATATATAAATATATAATATATTATATATATCCAATCATCTAAACCAGAAGTCCAATCAACTTAAAACCTGTATAAAAAAAAAAAAACTTAAAACCTGTTTAACTGGCTAAGTAAGTGACATCTCATTTATGAAGTCAGATTGTCATGTTGCCAGGACAACTGCAAATATGATCAAGCTCAAATCCTTCCTCAAGGAATACTATTCATGTTGTCATGACAACCTATAAAGCTTGGTTTAAGTGTCATTTCTATATGGAAGATCTGCATATACTTTGGTTAAACTCAGGAGCATTTGATAAATTTCTGTAAATTTTCATACTTTAAATTCACCTCAAGCTTCCAAATCAAAAGTAATAAAATTGAAAACAGTTTAAAACATGAGAATTCTATTATTATTCTAGTGAAAAAAATTACATTATTGATACAGAAGCTATATGACAATGTAAGCTATGACTTATAAGTGATATTTAAAAGCTACTGGTAAATTGTGGATTTTTTTTTTTTTTTGCGTGATTAATCTTTGAAATTTGGGTGTGTAGTGATGAGATCCATGGGTAGTGGAATAAATTTTGAATTAGTCGTATTTATGTCTTAAATAAATCCAATTATCCTTCAAATAGTAATACATAATGAACATTAAATGTTAAACAAAGGTAAGCTTTGATAAAAGTGAAATTTTATTACTGCTCTGCTAGTTATATCTCTCTCTTCTGAAAGGTTTCAATGATTCACTGATTCAGAGGGCTTTAAATGCCTTCTTTTATGATCAAAAAACCCCTTTTCACTTTATGCAGTGCTGTATTACTAATATCGACATTGGATACTGAATTACCAATAGAGTAAAAACTGCTTTAAAAATCTGTCTTCTCAAAAACAATCTCTTCTCTTATCATTTCTAGAATGTGTCACATGTCACATCCCTTTACAAATAATTCTAGTGTGGCTTTTGACTATTCCTTTTTTTCTCCTGTCTTATAAATCTCAAACTGATCTCATTTCTGATCTCTTAGCATTATTTCATTGGCACTTATGTGGAAGATTTGTGATTCAAATAATATTCAATGCGTTCTCTAATGTCAGGCTCCACTTTGTCCTCTCAGGATGCCGATTACATGAATTTATAGCAAAGCTTCCAAGAGAGTTCATGGATGGGCTTTAGAGAGTCTACAAACGCATCTGAAATTGTATGCAAAATTCTAAGTATATATTCACATATGCATTTTTTAATTTTTTTTTTATTTATTTAGAGACAGATAGTGTAAGCAGAGATGAGGGCAGACGGAGAAGGAGACAGAGATTTCCAAGCAGACTCTGCCTTCAGCATGGACCCTATCCCACAACCCTGAGATCATGACCTGAGCTTAAACCAAGAATCAGATTCTTAACTGACTGAGCCATCCAGGTGCCCCTGTTTGTTTGTTTGTTTGTTTGTTTTGAGAAAAAAAAAACCTCCAAAACTGGCATCACATTAGAAAAGGAGGTATTACCAAGAAAATATCAAGGACCACTAATTTAGGGCATAATATAGTATTGAAAAGTATCAATGGTAAAGTGGGTAAACCTAATTTTAAGTCAAAAGAGTTGGTTTTCAAATCCCAAGTTTTTCCTTACTAGTGTATAGGCATTATATATCTAAGTATAAATTTTAGAATATGCCAATGATTGATAAATCTGGAAAACAGTAAAGTCTATTACAGGAATTAAAAACTAAATGCAGGCAAAATTATTAATAGTAATTAAATTTAGAGACTACTACTAATGTAAATTAACTTTCATATAATATTCTTATAAAAACTGATGAGTAAGATTTTTTTAAAGGCAACACTGTCTCTAAGAGATGGGAATAGAAAAAAAATGAAATAATTTCTAAAAAAAAAATAAACTGAAGTATGTAATATAGTTTGTATTATAGATATTTGGATAAGTCATTGTCCCTAGATTATAAAGTCTTTAAAATGGAGAACTTTAACAAATCTCTTCATAACTACAATGTGTGATTAACATTGATTGACTGGATTTGGCAAGATCCCAATAAATCAATGGACACAATTTCCTAAGGAATCTTCCAAATCAAATTAGGTATTTTCTCCCTTCATATGAAGAACTTCTATAATACATATGGAGAAGATTTCCCTATAGGCAAAGATAGAAAGTGAATTTTAGATAGAGAAAACCTTCTAACAAATGCCATTGATAGTGTCATAAACAGAACCAAACAAAAAGAAATAACATCCCTCAAACTTAGTGGGGTCTCCGTGGATAAATTAAACATGAAAAATCAATGGATTGGCTAAAGGGAAAACAATCTGTCCACGAAAATGATAAATCAAGAAGAAAACCAAGTTAAGAAAATAGTAGTTATATAAAATAAATACTTCTCTGAACATTTTCTTTACTAGAGGATTAACTAAGGTTTAGTGCATTTAAGTTAGCACTGGACATAGAACTCCACTCAAATAAATTAGTTTGAAAGGAGAAAACTGTGTCTCAAGTCACTTGGATTCTAGTTACCTATCTCACAAACATGCAGGAGAGCCAATATGTGGCACCATGAAGCAGGAGCTCAGAGAGGGAAACCAGAATCTCCTCTGCATGTGCTGGAACCCAGGTTTGCAAGAAAGTTTCTTGAAGACAAATCCATCTTTGGGGGTTGGTACACTTGGAGACTGACACATGTCCTCGAAGTGGCTTACCTCTGTTGGAACATACAGAATTTGCAGTTCTGGGAACTAAACAGGTCACTATAAGAAAAGGAAAAGAGGACCATGAAACTCATTGTGATACCACAGTCATGCCAACAAACTGTCCATTCACATTCCTGGAAGGAGTTACACAGCAGGAGATTATACATGTGAATCTGTTGTAAAAATAAAGGCATCCAAGAAGAGTGAGGATCCCCTTCCCCACGCCCAAGCCCAAGCCAGCATCCCAGAGGGAACAGAGACCCTGATCCATCAGAAAACTGTTCCGAGCACCAGCAAGTCCTTGCAGGAAGATGCCTGGCCTTGCAGGAAGTACAGGAGATGGGCAAAGCTCAGATGATTCCTTGCTTTTAAGAACAGTTGAGAAGGAAAAAAAAAAAAAAACAGTTGAGAAGCTAGGACACATGGTGCAGGAGAAAAAATGCCAGGCAGAAGGAGAACAAGAGGACGGAAGCAGTGTCCTTCCTGTCCACAACAAGAAGCAATTCACCACTCCCTGTCCTACTGGCAATAACTTGTTCAAAGAAAGGTAGATTTCAGAGGAGATGCACATGTGATCTAAAAGAATCTATAATAACTTGACAAAATTTAAAAGAAAAAAGAATGAAAGAATGCAAAGAGTGATGTTACAGAATAACAAACTCATGCCAGAGTTTTTAAAAACCAATCACTGGACCAGGTCCTTCAGAAAAACACAGTCTAACCACAGGCTGCCCCACTATCCTACTACCTGGACCTGGGATGACTTCAAATGCTGGATGAACCACTAACATTACCTTCATGATTCAAAATGCTAATTTTTCTCTAGTTGTTTTTTGGGGGGTTTTTTGTTTGTTTTTTCAGAAAGGGAATCACAGCGTCCTGAAATGCTGACCCAAACCAAGTAGAAACAATAACCCTTGGGGAAATGGATCAACAGACTATGGTGGGGTAATCAACTCAATAGAACTACCTGACACTGTCTCTTCAATTTTTACTTCTAAATTTTCTCTTTCTCGTTTTCACTCCCTACCATTTCCTTTCTTAAGGAGAAAGGCCTTATATGCTCATGAGACCTTAGCTCCCTGGGTTGGTTTGTTTTCATCAAATTTCTGGGACTCAAATGCATCACTTTTGAAATACCAATCCCAATTCATACTGGTTCAGCAAAATCCAAATTTGAGGTCATCACACAGTATATTTTAAAACTCTCTGGGTGTATGTACTGGATGATACTAGAAGCTGACTTTGGAATAAGCAGGTGCTCTGCCAGAGTCTATGGAGTAAGTGGTCTGTTTCTTCGTGACCTGGGGTGATCAGAGTAGCCCTCACTAATCCCACTCCACACAGTATGTTTCTTCATTTATCAAGAGTATATTTCCATGGAAGTTATGAGAGCAGAATTGGCTGAAAAAATGACAGGTTAACTACAGAGTTTTCTGCAAACGCCCCACCCCCAAAAAAGTCACGTTGCTAAAAATGGCCTGGTGGTTCCAACTCTGCCATGTATTCATCTAAATATAATGTCCATTATTTATAAGTGTGCTTGAGGAGGTTACAGCTAACCAATTTTTACCAAAAATGGAAGTAAATACAATTATCACACACACAAAAAAAAAGCACAGATGAATGACAAAAATTCCTTGGAGTTTGGTGGTGGGAGTTGAAGGATTTTTCCCTAACAGCCTCCACACCATTAGAGTAAACATTTCCTCTTTGTATCTAAAATGTATTGGATGTCGGGGCACCTGGGTGACTTAGTGGTTGAGCTTCTGCCTCCGGCTGAGGTCATGATCTCGGGGTCCTGGGAAGGAGCCCCACATCAGACTCCCCGCAGGGAGCCTGCTTCTCCCTCTATGTCTCTGCCTCTCTTTATCTGTGTGTCTCTCATGAATAAATAAATAAAATCTTTTATAAATAAATAAATAAATATGTATTGGATGTCTTCTCAGTACATAGCATTATGTTAGGTGCTGGTGATTTAAATAATTGCTGGAATGTGTCACAAAAAAACAGTGCAAGGCAGGGTTGGGGACAAAAGGAAAAATGGAGCACTGAGAATGCCATTTACTTAGTAGAGTTAAGCAAGGATATTGACTTTGTGGCAATCAGCACATATTGGGTGGTTGACTCAGGGACTGAGTCAGACTAATTAGCTCTTAGCCTGGGAAGCCCTGACAAGGAGTGAAGACTGAGAAAGCCACAGTAGTGGTGCCAGAGCGTTCCAGCTCAGGCATGACAATTCAAGCTAGCCTGCGCTGAGAAAGATAAATACTCGGTCAAGTGGACTGTGGTTGAAAGTGAAAAAATCAGAGCACATCTGGCCAAGGAATGAGAGCAGAAGGCAGTGGGTCAGGATCCACGGCAAGAGTAAACAGAGGAAGTAAGTTTCTGTAGCACGGCTTAAGGTTAAATTACCTCCAGTACAGGATTTTTAATGGGAAATAGCCATACATATTGGAAGCCCTTCTTGTCTTATAGGAACCACTTTGTAAGGGTGAAAGGAAACTTTAGACAAATTTTTAACCCATGTAAGTCACTGGCCTTGTCATCATGAAACTAGTTCCAGAGACAAGATATGTACAGAAAAAAAATCAAATAATGTTACTGTGCTTGTTCTGCAAATAAGACCTCATATTAAGCCTTGAAGAGGATGCAAGGATGCAGCTAATGTGGTCACTACTCTTAAAGTTTTTATAGGGTAAGGAAAAGATAAATATGTAAACAAAGTTCATAGCTTCATGAGAGAAGTCCCAAATAAGTAGAAGTATGAGACCAGGTCTAAAATAACAAAGCTTGAACTGCTAGGGACCTACAGTGGCACTTAGATCTCAATGGCAAAAAGTATCTAAACACAGGGTTAATCATCTCAAGCAAATGTTTCCTTCAGGGAAAGAAAAGTCCTGCCAATAACAGATGGAGACCTGAAAAGATTGCCCATTTAGTTAAGCAGTAATGGAAGCCAGTGCTGTTGACAATCACTTCAGCCACACCTGCATAATGAAAAATGACACCTGGGTGCCAAATTGTGAGTGTGTGTGTGTATAGGATGTCGGTGTTTGAGCATTCTTAAAAATTGACAGTCTTTCTTAAATACTCCCATTCCTGTGTTCTTTATTCAAAATAAATTTTAGTAATCTCTAATTTTAAGAAGTATATATAATTTACTGTATATTTGTTCCCATTCAGTTTTTTTTTTCTAGAATCAAAAAATGGTTTTACCTTGGAAATTCACAAATTAGACTTCCTTACTACTTCTCTCCTTTCACCAGGAAGCCATCTTTCTGTTCTTAAACAAATTGACAAATAAAAAAGGCCAATGAAACTAAAATGGACCATTTGAAACAGTAAATTGTAACCACATAAACTATAAGTTCTAAATAGAAACTGTGCTTTCCCATTTGCTTTAAACTATACTAGTCAACATATATTAAACAAAGACTGGAAACTTGGTAGATATGATTTGATTTTTTTCTTTAAGCTACAATTAAGTAGTTGGAAAACTGATTCTGAAGTATGTCCTAAAGGAATTGGTTTTATCATAGGATCTCTAGAGACTGAGTTTAGTTACTCAAGAAAGTCAATACTCTCTAATAAATCAGAAATGATGGGTGTGGTAACAGAGAATTATGAACATTGGAAAGAAAGCAAAATTATTTCAAAAGACATAATTATATGATTGGAAACTCAAGCAATTCAACTGAAAAACTTCTGTGGATGGAAAAAAGAAAAGGAAGTTAGGTCCCATATGCCTGCCATAATGACTGAGATGTTAAAAAACTACCAAGTAAGCCTCATCACTAGGGGTCCAATGCTTTGTCCATGGGTCTTCCTACGGTCAACTCATCACTCCTTTTTCCTGGGGGGTTGACTATTCTACACTTTTAAAATTATTTTTACTATAAGCTATACAGTTGACCCTTGAACAACATGGGGGTTAGGGACACCTACTCCCACACATTTGATAATCCATCTATAATTTTTGATTCCTCAAAACCCTATTAATAGCCTACTATTGACCAGAAGCAATAACACAGTTAATACACACTTTGTACGTCATATATTCCATACTGTATTCTTACAATAATGTAAGCTAGAGCAAAGAAGATTTCATTAAGTAAATCATAAGGAAGAGAAAACACACTTACAGTAAATGTAAAAAATCCATGTGTACGACGAGATGATCAATGGCTGTTATCCTATGCTGGCAACTGAATTTAAATATTTTTTAAAAATCCATGTGTAAGTAGACCACACAGTTCAAACCCATGTTGTTCCAGGGTCAACTGTGCATTAAATTATATTCAAGATGAATTATTAATTAAAAACAGGAAGCATGGGGCACAGCAGCTTATGGGGGCCTCCAGCAGCTGGTAGGGATGAGAGGCACAGGGATTCGGGTTTGGAGCTCCATGGACACCCTGGTGCCAGGCCAGGGCTAGGTGGAGGCCAGAGGAGCTGCAGGTTCTGGAGAGTGGGTGTCAGGGGTAACATAATACCCCTATAGCATCCCTGCTTCAATGTTAGTGGAAATGCCACCAGTCTTTTTCCCATTAAATAAGATGCTGACTTTAGGAATAAGGTTTATTAATATGTTGAATATACTGGATTTCCTAATATCGAACCCAACTTTCATTTCTGGAAAAAAACTCTACTTGGTCACAAAATCCGATTGCAAGAGATTAGAAGCCAAGTGCCTGGGCAGGAGTGGGGTTACCCTGTCCTGGAGCAGCCAAGAGACAGCCATATTGGGGAATTCCTCCCAACTGTGGAAGGAACTTGGCCCAGCCTTGCCAGAGATGTGTTGCGACGGAATCTGCTACTGTGTTTTACAATGACAGGCAATAATATTTTAAAATTTTTAATTTATATATTCATGAGAGACACAGAAAGAGACTCAGAGACATAAGCAGCGGGAGAAGCAGGCTCCTCGCAGGGAGCCCAATGCAGAACTCGATTACAGGACCAGGATCACACCCTGAGCCAAAGGCAGACACTCAACTGCTGAGCCACCCAGGTGTTCCAATGATTTTGTTTTAAATGAAAACCTAAAACTGCGTCACTTATCACCCACATGAAACTCTGATTATTTGAGGTCATTAGAGAAATATGAAAACAAAGCTTAGTGTCTAATTTATTCCATGATGGGTTTTTTTGGTTTTTTGTTTGTTTTTTTACTTTTTGTACTATTTAGGAAAATTTCTGCATGTTATGTTGCATTCCATGGTATAATCTTGAATAATGATGAAATCAAAGATCCAGCAATTTGAACTTATTATATTTTAGGTTGACTCATATAACAGCCAAACATGCCCTGGAAAACAAATAAATAATGTTTACCCTGAGAAATATAGCCCCATTTTGAGTAAACTGTGCTAATACTGGTGACTAAGCAGTAACCTTTATTGTCCTCATCCCATTTTCATGGAGTATGTTTCAAATCCTCCCATCTGTTGGGTAAACACTTGGAATGTAATATGGATTCTTAATGCTCTGAAAGGTGTGTTCTGGCATGAATAGCTTAAAAAAAATTGGCTCAAGCAACTGATTGGATCATTTTAGCTAATATTCTATTTGAACAACAGTTTCTATTTGATTAGGATTTTTCCTTCCTTTGTAATTCTCCAAGCTTGTCTCTCTTATGTTTCATAGGAAATGAATCTGTGAGCAGAGCACCTACACTGATATGTAAATATATCATTTTTTCATGAGTGCTCAATATCCTTTCCATCTAAACTTCAGAAAGTGACTTTAAAAATTCAGTTTCCCTTAATCTGTATTCTCAATCAAATTTCACCCAAGCTTGGGTGATTTAATATTTATACCCATAGTTTCTAAAAGTCTTACATAAAGATTGAAATGTTAATTTGTTTTTTTTTTAAATTTTTTTATTTATGATAGTCACACAGAGAGAGAGAGAGAGAGGCAGAGACATGGGCAGAGAGAGAAGCAGGCTCCATGCACCAGAAGCCCGACGTGGGATTCGATCCCAGGTCTCCAGGATCGCGCCCTGGGCCAAAGACAGGCGCTAAACCGCTGTGCCACCCAGGGATCCCTGAAATGTTAATTTGAAAAAGAAAAAAAAAACAGGAAGCATGGATAAATACAACCTCTTTTTAGATGATTGTAGAAAATTTGATATTTTTGTAAATTTACTTAAGATGAGTCATTCATCTGTTCAGCAATATAGAATGGATGACTACTATATTTCAGGCATTATGCTGAAAGTTGGGTCTAAAATAAACAAACCAGAGAAGATTTCTACCCTCATGGATTTTATAGTTTAGTTGGTGAGATTATAAATAAATATAGAAATATACAATTATAAATTCTTGCAATCACTATGAAGGAAATGAATAAGATATAGTAAGAACACAGTATAAGTAAGAAGTCAGGTAAAACATCCCTAAAAAAATAGTGAATATTGAAGATGAGATCGATGAAAATTTGGAGCTTTCCAGAAAAAGAAATGAAAAAAGGGCTGGAAAATCAAAAACAAAAATACAATGACAACAATACTTTTGTGGCTAGAGCATGATACTCACAGAAAAACTGCACTGAGAGAGGCAAAGAGAGACTCTTCTTGCCCCTAGTAAAAAAAAAAAATATATATATATATATTTTATATATATACACACACATATTTATATATATATATATATATACACATATATATATATACACACACACACACACACTGGATTTTATTTTAAATATAGTTTGAACCATTAAACAATAGAATTTATTTACATTTTCAATGATTTTTATGACTTCTATGTAGAAATGGCTAAGAGGATGGCAAGGATGGGAGCAGCGATGCCACTTAAGAGGCTCCTGCTGCATTGCAGGGAGGAATCCACTTTCCTAAGTGCTATGAGAAATATACAGAGTGACTTACACTATAGTAGGGAGCAGTGGAGATAGACAAATGTAGATATATTTGAGGAGTGCCTGGGTGGCTCAGTCAGTTATGCATCTGCCTTCAGCTCAGGTCATGATCCCAGGGTCCTGGGATCGAATCCCTTGTTGGGTTCCCTGCTTGGTGGGGAATCTGCTTCTCCCTCTCCCTCTGGCCCTCTCCCTGCTTGTGCTCTCTTCACTCATTCTCTCTCTCAAATAAATAAATAGTTTTTAATGATTTTATTTATTTATTCATGAGAGACAGAGAGAGAGAGAGGCAGAGACACAGGCAGAGAAAGAAGCAGACTCTCTGAGGAAACCTGATGAAGGACTTGATCCCAGGACCATGACCCGAGCCAAAAGCAGACGCTCAACTACGAGCCACTCAGGTAACCCTAAATAAAATCTTAAAAAAAAAAAGTAGATATATTTGAGAAAGTTTTGGCAGTGGACTGGACAGGATTTGATGATGGATTTTTGGATGTGAACAATAGAAATGTAAAGATTTTCTTGTGCTATAAGTTTGATACCTAGAATAACACCTAGCACAAAACAGATATTTAATAATAAATAACTGTTGAATGAATGTCCAGTATAAATCAGTGCAGGTGTCACTTACTAATATGAGGAAAACTGGAGAAGTTGTTTTCAGACAGGACATTGAGTTTTATATGCCTGTGGATATTCAGAGTATATAGAACCATTAGAACTATATCTAGAGCTCAAAAAGCATCAGAATCTAAGACATGAGTTTCAGATAGATAATGGTATTTAAAGCGAATGAGCACATAGAGTAAGAAAAGAAGAGAATTCTAGATTGAGCGATGAAAAATTCCAGTATTTAGAAAATGGACAAAGAACAGGAGTTAATAAAGAAGACTAACAAGGAGCATCCAAGTAGGGAGATGACATTCTGAACAGTGTAACATCAAGGATACAAAGTAAGACAGTGCTTTAAAAAGAATGGAGTAGTCAACTGTGATAAAACATTTAGTTACATGAAAATTTTAAAGTTCATTAGATTTTAAAAAACTGGTATAATTGGCAATCTCTGTGAGAGCAAAGTTTATGAATGATAGAGGCAGAGACAAATGAGTGTAGGCTAAACACTAAGTGAGAGGTCAGGAACTGGAAAATGCATATATGGACATCCCAATTATAAGCTGAATTTATCTGATTCCTATTCTTACCAAGTATATTCAAATGTTTCTAGAACTCTAGAAATTAAATATGTGTAAAAGATGACAGGAGAATGACTGTATATAGTCTTTCATTTATTAGAAAGAAAGGCAAATTAACTCAGAACTAAAAAAAATAGAAATGTAAAGATCTCCTTATGTCTTAAAAAAGAAAATTGAAGATTTTAAAACATCAATCATGAATGCTGCTTTTTGCTATTTTTGATGTTGTAACTTGTGGAAAACAATACAGTGTTAAAGGGTGATTAAAAATAGAATGACTGTATGGAGTAGACACACCTGGCTACTCGGAAGGCCTGACCCAAACTATCTCATATAAGAGAAATACACTCACTGAATTTTTGAAATCTCTTCACAGTGGCTGACACTACTGCAACTAATATACAGAATGGAAAAACAAAACAACAACAAAAAATCTTACTTAAAGCCATGTATTTATCATATAAAGTGCAAAAATAATGGAATAATTGTCAAAATTCTTTTTTTTAATTATTTTTTTTAATTGTCAAAATTCTAAAGAGAGTTTGTACGATTTATATCACCATGAAATGGGTCAACAAATCCCTGGGAAACTAAACTCTAGGGAAAATACTGTAATTTTCTACTGCTGATGTTCTTGAAGCTGCCTTGGTTCCTATACTTTCTGTGATCTCTCCTGACCCTCAAAATTCAATCCCCATTTTTAACTTATAAGCTAGTTTGAGTTGGCCCCTTGAACCACGAAAATATTTAACCAACACATCTTGTTTTTAGTAGTAGCCAAGAAAAGAAAAATGGAGAAACCTCATTCTTCAAATACTGGTATTTGGGAAAAGAAAATCTAAGTGACAACAGTTGTGTTAAGGTCTAAAATTCTTTACATACATACACACAAGATGGAGAACAGAAAAAACTGATGAGGAAATTAGGTCACACAGAGAATGAATTCGTTAACCTTCATGATAGTGAATATTTTGGGCAGTTCTGGACTATAAAATCTGGACATTGACAAAACGACACTGACAAGGAAGGACTAAGCTATATAAGAACTGACTGATGGGACTAGTACCCTTTATTCTAGAGAGGGCATACATAACTATCCTCGAACATTTTAGAGGTCAAGTGCTCAGGGGCAGTGAGGTCAGAGTATACCATTAGGGCCTCAGATCCCAGAAACACTTGGCTTCAGATTACAGAACTTAGAGCTAATACAACCCGAATCAAAACCTGTCAACATTTGGACCAATACTCGTGAGCCATCCAAATAAGCTGGTATCCTGAAAGGACTATAACAAAAATGGACGATAAATAAGACTAAGTGGATCATGCATATTTAGAGCTCAAATGAGGACAAACGTTAAAGATGAGACAGAAATAGAAGCATAGCTTAAAACGGGTTCATTATTTAGAGCCAGTTTTCACTTATCTGAAGTTTTATTTTTGTGGTTTCAGAAAGAGGTGGTGAGGGAAATCTCCAAAGTGCTAAAGGAATACTTGAGCTCTGATGGAATAATCCTAACATGTATTATAAGTTTTAAGTTTGTAACTTATATATAACATATTATAACTAATATGTAAGTACAGGGTATTTTTTATATATTGTTTCATTTAACCCTCACCAACATTTTAATGTCAGATGCCTTACTGTGACTAATATCTGGTGGCTCAGTGGTTGAATGTTTGCCTTCAGTTCAGGGTGTGATCCCAGAGTTCCGGGATTGAGTCTCACATCTGGCTCCCTGTATGGAGCCTGCTTCTCCCTCTGCCTATGTCTCTGCTTCTACCTCTGTATGTCTTTCATGAATAAGTAAATAAATAATCTTGGAAAAAAATTTTTATACATCAGACTTAGCTACTACACCTCTTCTCTATGAGAAATTAAATGATTATATAAGAGATCTATGAGTAGAACCAGGCACTACCCACAGCAGTACAGCACTGAATAACTGTAATTCTCTGTAGAACTTTCTGAAAATGGAAGCAGCTCTCTCGGAATGAAGTAAGGTTCTCATCCTTCAGTGGGTTCAAGAAGAGCTGAAAGACAGAGTAGTTATGCATTAGGTTAGGCAAGAAAATCTTTAAGGTCCCTTCCCATGTGAAGATTCTAATTCTACATACAGAATAAAAGGAGTTAAGTGAAGTGTTTAAGTATTTTAAGCAAGGGAATTGGGTTAAGATAACCTAGATCCAAATCTTAGGTAGTCTCTCCACTACTAGCTGTTTGATTTTGATCAAGTTGCATAACCTTCCTAAGCACCAGCACCCTATCTTTACGATGGAGAGAAAAGTATTGACCTCACAGAGTTTTACATAAAATTATGAGACAATATACATAAACACGCCAAGTCCAGTGATGCACAATGAGCATTGCTAAATGGTAACTGCTATTAACACAATTCAGTGAATGACATATTGCTTAAATTTTGTCCCCAAACAGAACTGTAATGACTCTTTGTGGTTAAGGAGAAGTAAATTCTAAGTTCTGAGTGTCTATTTCATCATTAGAGTTAAACTCTAACAGATCTGGGGTAATGAAGGGAAGAGAAAAAAAGAAAAATAATGAAAGGAGGCAGAAGACCTTGTATGAACTTTCCCATTACTCAACTTGATCAGATTCCCTGAGTTACCCAAGTGGTAATTGTTACCAATAAGGTAATCAGATGAAACAATCCAATATGAAACAATGTGGAAGCACCACACTGAGAACTAAAATTCTTCCAGCCAGGATCGGCAGTGCCCTGACAGCAAGATGGCTTTAGCTGTTCAATAGAAATCTCGTTCTAGCAAGAAATTGTTTAAATGTTCTATATCAATTTGACCAGCTCATTTTCCTTTCCTTTTTCTCTCCAGTATATCTATGATTATAGAATCATTCTCTGCCCAGAATTAAAAAAAAAAAAAAAAGTAGTACAGTTTGAGGGAGGGCGGGTACAGAGATTTGATGATATTTTTAAATCTCCTACTTATGTTCTTTCTTACACTTAAAGCTGTGGTATCAATGTAGTCTCAACATTAGAATTACTTGAGGAAATCTAGAACCCATTATGCTTGGGTTCCACTCCTAAAAATTCTGATTCCATTCAGCCTGAGTTAGGGCTGTGCATCAGGAATTCTTTTTTTAACATCCTCCAGATGATTCTATAACTCAACTGAAGTTTAAAACCATTGACTTAAAACCCTAAAAAAATTAGAGCTGCCTCAGAATGCAGTATAGTCTCTAAAGATATATTTGTAGACATTTGGCCTTTCCTTTGGAGCTCTGATATAGAATAAACTCCACAAGTGCTTTGGGAAGTCATTTCTTTGAGCAACATGGGTCACCTTGATGCATTGAGGGGTCATGTCCTGCTTGTTCTTGGTATAAAGTTCCAAAGATATTGTAATTTCCTACTAACTTGATAACCATGGAGGAGAGCTGTCTTGTTGAGCCCTGTTTGCCTTTAAGAGATGTCTTAAGAGATGCCTTAAGAGATGTCTCCCAATATGCTTCAACTATGCGCATGGCTAGACTTCCCACACACACACACAAAAATAAATAAAAATAAAAGGAAAAGAAAAAGAAAAAAATCTCCCATCTTTCTCTTTCTAAGAGACTTCAACAGCTGATTTAGAACAGTGTTGAAGTTTCCCACACATTCTGATAGAAGTTGCCAAAGAAAGATCAAAAGGTAATTAAGGAGAAAACATCACTGAAAAAAAAAAAAAAAGATCAACATTAAGGGACTTATATGGAGGCAGAACTATTATAAGAAATAAGAGACATACATACACATGTACTCACACACATATAAACACATACGTATTAAATCTTGGGTGCATAGCACTGGATTAATCTTCACACTTTGTTCATAAAACATGATTGTCAGGCATGGACTTCTCATTTAATTTTATTATTCTATTTGTTTTTGACCAATAAAATGAACATTCCTAAGTGCCACTACCTAACTCAAGATCTAGACTATTACCAATTACATTTATGTTATTCCTTTCTCTTCTTGCCACTTCTGTTGCACATATATAACTGCTACTCTCAATTTTGTGCTTTTATTTTACTTATAGATATTACGTAAATAGGTATGCCTAGTACTGTTTACTTTTGTCTTGTGAACATTTTGCAAAAGGGAATGAATCTTCTGGTACTTGCTATAGGACTCAACCTAATATTACTAAGACTCATGTGCAAAGTTTCTGTGTGTTAATTTTCACTTTTATATAATAAAAGTGAATGTACTACAGTTTATCTATTCATTCACCCATTAAGTATTTGGATTGTTTCCAGTTCTTGCTACTACCAACAGTGCTGCTGTGAACATTATTCCCCGGGTCTGCTAGTGCACACATGCAAGGGCTCCTCTTTGGTTTATACTAGTTCCTCTTGAAATCTGATAAGTCCAATTTACGAAAATATTCAACTTAGAAAATAAAGTCAAATTGTTCTCCAATGAATGACAGGTCTCAATGATTTCAAGTTTTGGGTCAATTTTTGTTAATCAAAAGTGTGAAAAAATGCATTTCAATGAGATCTTGGGGTTCTTCAGAAGATATAATTAGAGACTAAAAAGGCTTATTTTAGCATTAAAAATGCTGAATCTAGATGAATTCCATCAAGTTCTGTCAATCTTTCAAAGAACAGATGATCTTGATAGCATTCCATAACACAGGAACATTTTGAAAGCATATCTATACTTAAGTTTACAAATTTTGGAACCTTAATTTAATTTTAGAATACTACAAAAAGGGAAGCTGTAGATTCGTTTCACTTATGGTCACTAATGAGAAATTCTGAATAGCTACTAATCAGCAAGTTGAACCCAGTGGTGTATTAATAAAATCGTGCATGATGACTAAGTTAGGTTTTTCCCGGGAATGTAGGAATTTTTCACTATTAGGAAAATGATTGATGTAATTTATACCATCAGAAAATTAAAAGGAAAACACAAATACATCACTGGATGATGAACTCTGAAAACTCAGCAGGCTACTATATTTAATGGAATGAAACTATCCAACATGAGACATATTCACACATCTGTGTATTGGAAAATTCTTTAAGGACAATTATAGTATTTGTTCATTTTTACCCTCATTATCCAAGGTGTATCACCTAATGGAAACTCTGAGAGGAAAAAAATATGTGTTTCCATTTACTTCCAGTTTAAAAGAAAATAAAACTATGGCAGGGTGGGGGGATGGGCAAAGATGCTGTATCCATGGAAATTCTGATATAGTACAAATAAAAAGAAAGACGAATGGAAACCTGAGACGTGAAAAAAAAATCAATCATGGTCATCTGTACTCTTGTGGTTAAGATATAATCCCATGCTAAATAAATAACCTTGTACATAAATACTTCTCTAAATATATGAGAATGACCTTGAAATTTTTTCTAACGTTTCCCTCTCATTAACTCCTAAGAGTCTTTGGCATTAATGCAAATATGAAGGACTGTCACAGTCTTGTGCCTGCTCTGCAGTCATTGTGCAAATACATCCCGGAGGTCACAGACACCTGGAGAGTACTTTATTAAACCATAGGAAAGCCCTCTTGTCAATCCTAATGCAATTGAATGTGCTGCCACTGGTGCTTAATGTAATTCTTTTCTTGACTGATTTTTGTTCTATACCATCTATAGTTTATGAACTTTTGCCAGGTAAAATAATTTACATCTGAATCCTCAACAAGCTTATAGCGAAAGCTTTTGGCTTTTACATCTTCTTGTTTCAGAGGCTGAACAACACAATTAGCTACTTTAATCAAAGTACCTATGTCTATGCACACACACAAATGTGCACTCATGCGCATATTCTAGATCCGATCACTCAGGGGCTTCACCCACTAAAAATGACGGAATTCCTTTTGCCCAATATACAATATTTCCAAATCATGTCAGCTCACAGGAAGGCAAAACCATGGGACTATATGCCACCAGCCAATTGCTAGGAAAAGGGGAATTGCTTCTGAGTTGTTGGAATTTTAAAATGTGTATTTTCAACAACTGTTAAAAATAAAAGCTAACTTATGAATTCAAATGTCAAAGCTCTAAGAATGGTGCTGGGGGAGAAGACAGGGCACTATTTGCATTATAGCAGATAGATTTTTCTGGTACTCCAAGAAGACACAAGGTTTGGATAACTCAATTTCGTGTAAGACTTAAAAAATTATTGCCTTTTGTCACATTAATTTATACTTACCGGTTGGGAAGAAAGTGTGTCAGCTGTGCTTCCGAAAACTGCATTTGTTTTCATCAAATGTTTATCTCACTGTAAACTAAAATCACTCAAACAAAACAAAACTTCTACATATTCATTCTTAAACCACAGATTCCTTTTGAAACCAGACAATAAGAAAAACAGACATAAACATTCTGAAAGAATTAAACTACCCACTTGTACTTCCTAGCACAAAGTTTCTATTTATTCTGAAGTGCAGATGGACTGTCTTTTACTTTCTTATGGGTCAGAGATATAGGAATTTTTTAAAAAGTATATTAAGTTAAATACTTTTGTGATACTCAGAAGTCTTGCAATAAACCTTGCCCAAAAAGAAAACAGGAAAAAGAAAGGAACATTTGAATCCTATTAGGGGGATTCAAACTTAAATAAATTTGATAGTGCTTTTTGGTAGCTATGGTCTCAGCTATGGTCACTTGAGATAATATATGAGCATTGCTGACCTCCTCACAATTACTCAGTAAATGGCTATGATTGGTACCATTTGTCCGGTATTTGTAAGGTGCTACTCTAATAGAGTATGGTGCAAATATTTTAAATTTGTCCTTCTGAACACCACTATAGGACACTCCTATTACATCTTGTTCATATACAACAAGAAACTGAGGCTCAGAGACTTGCCCAAGGCCTCACAGCATAAGAGTGAGGTCCAAGATCAGATTGAAAACTCTAGATCCGGGAATCCCTGGGTGGCTCGGCAGTTTAGCGCCTGCCTCCGGCCCAGGGTATGATCCTGAAGTTCTGGAACCGAGTCCCGTGTCGGGCTCCTGCATGAAGCCTACTTCTCCCTCTGCCTGTGTCTCTGCCTGCCTCTCTCTCTCTCTCTCTCTTTCTCTGTGTGTCTCTCATGAATAAATAAATAAAATCTTAAAAAAAAAAAAAACTCTAGATCCCAACACAGAAGAGATGAGTGCTTTCCCTATGCAAATCCATTATAAGCTGATAATTAAAATAATTCTAGGCTATAAGATAATTGTTAGTCCCATCAAGATCTTATTTTCTTCAAGATGACTTTTCTTCTCTCCTTAAATATCTAATTCTTTCGTTCAGGAGGTGAGATTGAATTTGGATTTAGATTCAGACAGCTTGAATCTAAATTCCTGCTCTGCCACTTACCCATTCTGTGACTTGGACAATAATAAGCGTCTTTGGTGCCTTACCTGAGGGTAACAGTAGTATATCTCTCATAGCACTGCTGTGGAGGTTAAAAGAGTTAAACTATATGTCAAGAGTTTAGAGTAGTACCAGGTGCACAGTAAGCCATGAATAAGCATTGGCTTTACAATTAACATTTAAATTTTGTCTTATGTTTGGAGGACCTGGCTCTTCTCATGTTCCTACCCAGATACTTGGTCTGCCTGCTTATGACCCACCTTACTTGCAAAATAAGTAAGGCAACAAGCACTTGAACCCAGTTAAGGTTTGGCCAGAGTAAGAACACATTTGGGAAGTTTCTACTTTGTACTCTCATCTACAGATGTGGTTTTGTCAAGCACTGGGTGACATTCATGTGTTCCTATTTTAATACATAAATAAACCTGAAAGACAACTAGTAATAACTGGTTTCTCTTTTTCCAAATCTGTCTAGATTCAACATAACTAATGTTTTCCTTCAGAGGACTGTAGGTAGGGCCCCTGGACACAAATGGTAGGAACAGCTGACTCCTCATCTGGAATAGTGGGAGGATGACGGCAATGCCTGCTGGCCTCTTGGTTGTAGTACTACCAGGTTGTAATAATCAAGATTAGCTGCATGACAAATTATACATGCTGTTCCATTCTACTATGACACAGATATGACTAAGGAACTAATGAATACATCTATTTAGGGAACACAGATGCATTTATCTTGCGAATGTGATTTCAAATTTTCAAATTTCAAAATTTTTCAAATTTTCAAACAATCAATGTATATTAGATTTTTTGAACATGTAAATATCAATGTTCTTTTTTGGACAAAGTTTTATTTAGAAAGTAATGTTTAATAGAACTATACCATATTTTAAAAATCTGTCAGAAATTAGGAAATATCTTTAAAAATATGTAATATGTTGATGTTTAGTGCCCTCCTTCACTGTCTAAAGGTGACTCTTTGGGACAAGGCATTGTATGGTTTTGTATCTATATTTCTGCTCTGTTTTACAATCCACCCAGGCCTCCTGATCTTTCTCTCAGCCTCACCCTGACTTAGTCATTCAGTTTCTCCTAGTTCCTCTTGAAATGAACTTGGGCTTTTTAGGTCAAAGACCCACAAGGGCACTTAGAGTTCTGGCATTGCCAAATTGACTATAGTCAATTGACACTGACTAAGTATTAGTCCAGGGATAGATTTATATTGAAAAAGTTGGCATCTCTTCTTCTGCCATGACAAGAACTACCAAATAGTCTTTTGGGCTTTTTCCTGGCCCATCCTGGGAAGGAGAAAAAAAGTCTATCCAATATATACAGACAGATGAATAGATATAGTTTTATAGACATCAATTTAATGTATTATTAATCAATTTAAACCTTCTTAAAAACATTATGTTAAAATAAATTACAAAATATATATAAAATTCTTATCAGTAAGCTGATCACCCTTTGCCTTGTAAATGGGCTTCCTATTTTCTTTCTTGCCTCATTCAAAATGTTTCATGTCAAGATGCTTCAAAATTATGTGACATCTCTTAATTCTATGTGGGCACTAAATTGGGCAAGATTCCACTTCACTTAAGCCAAAAACACTGACCTTTTAAGCTATTATCTTGGAGAAAAGCCAAGAATTGGCTTTTTCAAATGTACATGCAGTTCTTAGAAGCCACAACTTTGCTCCCCACTCATCATTTTAGCACTCTGACCTATTCACACATTACAAGAAAAATAGGAAAACATGCATAATAATCAAGCACAAAGCATTAGTGGAAATATTTTCAAAATCAAACCACCAATCACTAAATGGAAATTACTTGATGATATTCTGTGTCATCCCCGGCTTCTGAGCTTGCAGGGGTACAAAGCCTACTAACCACATCTCCAGGTTCTTTTGCCTGGGAGGACTGAGTTGGAGTTCTTCAGTGCAAGAAGCCTGTGTTAGAGGGGGAAGGTGAGAGAGAAAGAGAAGGTATTATTCAAGAGAAGGTATTATTCTCAGGTGGCAGTTGCTGCAGGTATGGTCTAGTCAGAGAGCTCATGAGGTTTTGCCCAAGGCTTTTGGGTGACTTCCCAAAAAATACCCACATTAGTTGCTGCAGGCAGCTGAGACTATTGGTCGAGCTCCATTCACATCTGCCCTTCCCAGGTTCCCTACATTAAACTTCTTTTCTGTTATTTCTAAATAATACCAGGGGTTATTTCTGCTTTCATGACCAAAATGTAACTTAAACATCAAACAAATGCCCAAATATTCAAAAAACAACTCAAATAATAATTTTCAGTTCACATATACAGTATCTTATCATTTATTACAGTCCTCATGCTGTACCTCAGAACTTATTCTTCTTATAATTGATAATCTGTATCCCATATCACCATATCTCCCTCTTCCCTCAGCCTCTGGAAACTACCATTCTATTCTCTGATTCTATGAAATCAGCACTTTTTATTTTTTTAGAAAAAGAGAGAGTGAGCAGGGGTTGGTGGGGAGAGGGAGAGAGTCTTAAGCAGGCTCCACAACAGCACAGAGTCTGACAAGGAGCTCAATCCCACGCCCCAGATGGATATCACAGTCTGTGCCAAAATCAAGAGTCAGATGCTTAACCAACTGAGCCACCCAGATACCTCATCACTTTTTTTTTTTTTTTAAGATTCCATGTATGAGCAATACCATACAATATTTGTCTTTCTCTTTCTGGCTTATTTAATTCAGCATAATGTACTCCAGATTTATCCATGTAGTTAACAATATGATATTGTAGATATGAATGTGGCTGACAGTAGATCCTATGCGTTCTCACCATATACCACACAAAGTTATCTACATTAGCTACATGAGGTGATGAATGTGTTAATTATCTTGACCTTGGTAATCATTCTATATGCATATGTATACCAAATCACCAGGTTGCACACTTTACATGTATACAATTATATTTGCTAATTATTCCCCCAAAAAAGTTAAAAAAGTAATTTTCAGTTCACTGACAGATTTCACATCACATCTTAACTGAACCTCACAACAATCTTTCAAAATAGATGTAGTTGGTATTAGTGGTCTTATTTAATATGAGGAAACTTAGAAGCTTCTAGATACAATTCCTTCCTTTTTGAATGAAGAACCAAATTAAATAATAAAGTATATGAAGATGCAATGCAAGGATTCATCTGCAATTTTATCTAAGTCCTAATTTTTAACCTTGTCTTTGTGAGAAATCTCAATATGGTAGAAGCTTTCTCAACTGGCCCTTCTTTAAGTGACCCACTGGATTAACTTTAATTAACAATTTCCATTTCCTCTATAAAGTAGTGACTAATGTGCATTGCACATTGATCCCATCTAGTAGGGATCACACAAATTAAGTTAATCAAGAATCAGCTGTGTTTCTTCCCAATCCTTGTTATACCAGGTATACCTGATACTAGAATTAAATAATTTAATAATCATTAGATAAATAATAGTAGCAAGTATTTACAAAGCAGTTGCTATGTTCCTGGCACTGTTCTATACACTATATAAATTAATCCACTTAACAACAACTTGAGGTAGATGTGATTATCCCCCCTTTAGACATGAGCAAACTAAGGCCCAAAGATAGTAGGAAACTTGTCCTGAGTCATATAGATAGAAAGTTGCAGATCTGAATAAAATCTAAGTCCAGAACCCATGCATGCTGTTAACTACTATACAAATAAGAATGCAAGAAAGGCTTATTTCTTTGAAAACTAAATTAATCACAAAAACTCACACAAATGCTCACAGCAATATTATTCATAACTGTCAAATCTAGAAACAATCCAACTAATAAATGGATAAATAGCAGATGGTATATCCATACAATGGAATATTGTTCAGCCACAAAAATGCATGCAGTACAGATATTTGCGACGATATGAATGAATTTTGAAAACATTAAGTGAAAAAGCCAGACACAACAGTCACAGGGTGTATGATTTCATTTATCTGAAATGTCCAAAACAGGTAAATCCACAGAGATATAAAGTAGAGCTGTGGTTGCCTAGAGCTAAGTGTTTAGAGACAAATGGGGGTGACTGCTGTAGGGTATGGGATTCTTTTCAGAATACTGAATATATCCTAAAATTCACCGTAGTAATAATCATGCAATTCTATGAATATACTAAAAGCCATTGAATTTAGGGGGGGAAAAAAACACAACTAATTTAATTGCTTTGGAAAAACTCAATAAAGGTGGCCTGCTAAAAGAAACACAACAGAAATGCAAATGCCAGAAGACTTGGAAAAAGCATTAATGTCTATAAGGATCTTGCAACTGGAATATCTCAAAGGTGTTTTTACCTCCAGCTTCATTTGAAAGAAACTACAACTGGTAATTGGAAGCACTGCGTTTTGGATGTGGGTAATACAAGCAAGAAAAGGTATAAGTCCAATAAAGCAAGTACATGAAGCCCCAGGGAAGCCCTGAAGAGGGGAGCAGGGGAAATCAGGGAAGATTTCGAGGAAAGAGTGATACTTGAGACTTGAGATGGTTACTGAATGTCTTCTAAACAGTGCTCACCAAACACCAAAAAGTGCAGATTATTTTCCCAACAGGAACATGAAAGCCACCTGATCAGCATATGGTGAAAAGTTCTGTGTGCCTGCAATAGGAGGTGGATATAAAGAAGAAACAGCAAATGGAGAGATAAGTCAGGGCAAGAATGTCTCACTAGGTATTATTTTGTCTGTCCAGGAGATCCAACACAGATGTTTCAGTGAGGATCAAGCAGTGATGCAAACTCTCTGTTTAGGAGAGAGGACAACCCCTTGGCAATGCAGACTGGAGCAGAGAAATGATGGAGGAACAGAAACCAACCAGGCGCTCATTCATTCTCAGAGCAGGAAATGATGAGACCAAAACCACAGCAGTAGCCATGAGGATGGAGGAAGGGATGCATTGATCTCTCTGTACAGAGTTAAAAGATCTTAGTGATGAGAATAGAAGACCAACTCCATGAAGTCAGGAAGCAGGTGGTTTTGCTCACAACTTTATCCTAAGAGTCTCTAGGAATCCCTGACACACAACTCATGTTCAGTATTTGTTGAATAAATAAATGATGTTGAAGGTGTAGAAAGGAAGGAGATAAATGACTCTGATTTTTTTTCTATTTTCTAGTAGCATTTTCTGTGTTGGTGAATGATATTTTCAAATGAAAATAAAGACTGTAAGAGAAAGATCAAAAGGGAAATTATAAGTTTGCTGGGACAGCTTGGGATTGAAGTACTTGAAAATAAGACTGTGGTGAAATTGTAAAAACATGTAACTAATTGAAATATGTAGGCCGGCAGTTTCAGAAGGAAAGAAGGGTTAGTGCATACAGGTTTTAGGAGTGCTTGAGGGACAGATGACAGCTAAAATTGATACCAAATGGGCTCAAACCAGTTCTATCTTCAGAAAGAGGCAGAATGATAAGAGTGGTAGCTCAAAAGGTTGAATAAAGGAGGAAGAGCCAAGGCAGACTGGACAAGAACACTCATGGCATCAGTGAGGGATGTTAGAGAAGAAAAAAGCTAATATTTGGGTTTCTAATCCTGAAATCAAAATTAGGAGGGACTCTCCATATTTATTCCAAACTGACATGGTGAAGAAAGATGGCTCCTTGCAGCTATCATTCCAATCATGCCAATTGATCATTAGACATTGGAGTTAATCCAGTTTCTGGATTTAAAAACCCATCAGGTAATCTCTGGAGCATCCTCAGCCAAATTTCTAGACTTGTTTTTCTTTCCAGATGATAACTTTGCTGGCCTTGTATTAAAATATTGCCACCATGAGGCACTGTTTTTTTGACATTTTCATGTTAGGTTAGAAAACAATCCAGTAAAAAAGACTAGTCTCTCTGCAAATTAAATCATGATGCTGAGCATGTATCCACAGTAAGAAAATAACCAAGGTAAAGAAATACATTGTCTACCCACCCAGGTGTTAACATGACAAAGGTGTATTCAGAGGGTGGGATCTAGAAGTGGAGGGCCAAAGGACAAGGAAGCTCCAGCTTCTCTCTAGCCCCAGCATAAAGGAAAGTGCACTGACTACAGGTGTCCATTCTCATCCTCCAGATCAAAACAGCTTTGAGATACAATGGTGTACTTCATCACTATGCCTACAATTACTCTAAGGAAGAATTGTCAGGATATTGTGATTTCCTTTGTTCTTATTCAATGGCCTCCAGCCAAGTTCCTTATCTTTACTGTTTTTGCAAGGACCTGTCCCTGGAGGTAAGCTTCTGGTGAGACTGTACAGTTAGCCAGCATTTCCTTCCTCTAACATCTTTCCACAGGAATACATGAATCCAAGAGCAGCCTCCCTACAACCCATGTCTCAGTGGAGTCATTTGCTCTCAACATCAATGGACTAAGAGAACACTGATTCATAAGACGATTTTGTTGACTGTCTACTGTTTGTTAAGCATTAGGCTGAATGCTTTGGACACTGGATACATCAGAGATTAAAACAGAAGTTGTCCTTCTCTCATGAAGATCAATGAGAATGAAAGAAAGCAGGAGAAAAAAAGATTAACTTTCATACTGTGGAAAGTGCTGTAACAAAAGCTGAACCCACTCAAACTCACTGGCCCCTTGCTGTTCCTCTAATGCTCAACACTGCTACCACAGGGCCTTTGCATTTACTGTTCCCCTCTTATCTGAAATAATCTTCCCCCTGTTATCTGAATGACTCATTGCCCTACTTCAAGATTTACACAAATGTCACCATCTCAGGGAGGACACTTCTTACCATACTACTTAAAATTGTAACTTTTACTTCTCAAATTTTCATCCTCATTCCCTAATTTATTTTTCTCCAAGCACCCGCCACCTGCTATCATACTATACAATTTATGTATTTGATTTCCTGTACTAGAATGTAAGCTACTTGTGATTAGATATATTTGTCATATTAATTGATGTACTCCATGTCTATAATAGTCCCTGGTACATCATTGATCCCTTTCCTAAGACAGACAAAGTGGGGGTAAGGAAGGGAAGACTATTTTAGATTGGGGAGGGGCAGATCAGATGCCTTGCTGAGGAAGTAATACAAAGAATGTAATAGATCTAGTCATGCAAAAAGAAGTGGAAATGTGTGAAGGGCGAAGGCCCTGAGGCAGGGAGCAACCAGCAGGTGCAAGGATCTGAACCAACCAGTGTGAAACAAGGGAGCTGTGGCCTGGGACAAGGTCCTAGAAGTAACCAAGGGACCAATCATGGGAGTGCCTTGTAAGTCAGAACATGCAAAGAGAAGGACTTGGGGGAAGGAAGAGAGGAAGTACACAAACCCTGGCTGCTCTATGGACACACAGATTAAAGGAAGCAAAAACAAAAGGAGAGAGAGCCTGTTAGAAGATTTTAAATATCCCAAGACAAAGATGAAGATGACCTGGACAAGGGCATACCAGTGGATATGAGAAAACAATACGAATTTACAAAATTGTCTGGAGAAATAATTAACCACATTTGCTGATGGATTCACTTGGGATGCAAAGTGTGTAGAATCTCATTTGCAACTTAAGAATCAGATTTCAGGGATCCCTGGGTGGCTAAGCGGTTTAGCGCCTGCCTTTGGCCCGGGGCATGATCTTGCAGTCCTGGGATCAAGTCCCACATCAGGCTCCCTGCATGAAGCCTGCTTCTCCTTCTGCCATCTCTCTCTGTGTCTCTCATAAATAAATAAATAAAATCTTAAAAAAAAAAAAGAAACAGATTTCAGCAAATGTATCCAGGTGTTCCATCAAAAATAAAATGCTAGGACTATGTTGTAAAATGAAAGGGACATAAAAGTCCAAACCATTTGTTAGATCATTTTTGAATCTCTCTGAAATTCTCTACTTCCATTAAAGCTGAGCATAAGTTAACTTGCATTTCTATTTTAATCCAAAACTTTGAATTTCAGCTGGCAGCCCATACAGTCAATATTTGTTTCTTATTCCCTCTTCTTTTCGTATGTATCCACTGTTTCACTGACGCCATTTCATTCTCAGCAATCCTATTGTGTTTGTGTTGTTATTACTTATGAGAAAACCAAGGCTCTAGGAGGTTGAATATTTTTCCAAATATCACTGACCTGGCAAGTGTTGGATCTTGGATTTGAACTCATGCCTGCTCACTCGCAAACCATTTTTCTTTACTACTTCTCATGATTTGGATTATTCTACATTCAAAACAGCAAACAGTCCTCATTTCCTGCCAATTTTTACTTTCAAATAGGTCACTTCATTATTTTATAGTACTTCTATTCACATTTAAAGTAGTAGTAAAATAGTTATTGGTTTTTCTTCAGGGAAGACTGCCTGGACAAGGTGAACAGAGAGAAGAAAGCTAAAGATAAACCTTGCTTTAGATTAAAGATGAGCTCGGATTACAATAGTCTTAAAAAAGAAAAAAACACAAAACTCTAGAACAGATTGTGGCTTATTTATTAACCAAATCACATAGAATAGCATCATCTTATTAAAGAATTTTCTTCCATGATCTGATTAGAAGAGGAACCTCTATTGTCATTTAAATAGGGACCCTTTAATTATGAGCAAATGATATTTTATCACTTTATTTTCATCTCTCATGTCTAAATGTCTGTAAAAATATATCTGACTGGAAATATAATAGCTCTCAGCCTCAGGAGTATTCATTGTTTATAGGGGTATTAAAGGTTACACATGCAAAAGAAAGTAGAAAAGTTCCTTTCTTCCTTTGACTTGGATATAGTGTGATCTGATTTTATCCCTTTAGATTGAAATTAAAATGCTTCAAATTCAGAAACCCATGGTAGAGTGCAAATCCCCGCACATGTAATACTTCACCTAACCTCCACATCGATTTTTAGTCTGACCAAAATGAAACAAAGTTACTAGAACACTGTGGCTTGGGCTCTCTTTAAATTTGAAAGTTCCATCAATCAACTGACATTTTGCCTTCTTTTTAGATGCTTCTTTTGTGAATGTTATATAGAACCTTAATATACACATTTATTAATCTTAAAAATGCTTATTATTATTAATGTGAAAAAACCTAAAACCTGGATACTGATCACAAGATGCATTACTCACTGAATATAAAATAAAAAATTCTACATGAAATAATTTGTGCTGTCTTAAATGATACCTGAGCTAATATACCCTACACAAGTATATATTGGGGGAGGGCAGGACAGAGTATTTTATTATTACAATTTATAAAATGAAAGGATAGTATTTAGGTTACCAAAATAGAATAAGGTATATAAACATATACTATTGCTTTGGGACGTGATAAAAGTGCCTTAATAACAAGTAATAACTGCAGAAACAAAATAACAGACATCTAGTTGGTTAAAATTATATTGCTATTCCTTTCATTTACTTTGCTTAAATAAAGCTTAAATACTGTAGTCCCCCCCCTCCACCCTTATCTGTGGTTTTGCTTTTCAGAGTTTCAATTACTGGGCATCAACCAGGGTCTGGAAGCAAGTGATCTTCTTCTGACAAAAGTCAATAGTAGCCTCATGCAACATCACAATGCCTATCGCATACACCTCATTTCATTTCATAATGTAGGCATTTTATCATCTTACATCATCAAAAGAAGAAGGGTGAGTACAGTATGATAAGATATTGTGAGGAAAATTATAATGACAGCATATTGTTATTGTTACTGTTTATTATTGTTGTTAATCTTCTACTGTACCTAATCTATAAAATAAACTTTATCACAGGTATGTATATTGGAAAAAACTCCACATTTATAGGGTTTGGTGCTATCCACAGTTTCAGGCATATACTGGGAGTCTTGGCATGAATCCCTTCTGATAAAGGGGCCTATTACATGTGAAAAAATTGTTTCAGGTTCTTAAAAGAAGTGCAAGTATATATTATCCCACAAGGTGGCGAAAGCATGCCATGCATTGTTCTTTTGTGCTGGCTCAAAATGTTTTACTATTTCATCCTCTTCATTCCATGGTCATAGTATTTTCTATTATAAAGAGTTCACACTTCAAAAAGCCATCTTTTTCTTAGGCAATGCTTGCTGGTACACAAACTATGCACGTTACATGCAAACATATAATGGAATAAGGACAATTCTAAGCAAATAAAATTTCAAACCTATTCAATAATCTCTTCTGAGGGACTACAGTTATCACTTTGACTTTATTGTTCTGGACTCTCTGAATCCCAGTGCAGTAAATATTTTTGCATTTCTGGTTTTAAAACATATTTTACAAAATGTGTTTAGAAAATTCTCCTTCACTGGTGTCCCAGGGTAGTAGTATCAATGATGTTTCCTAATAATAAGTGCAAACCACAGGTCCTCAGAGGCTTTATGATTTGAAGTGTCCAGAGGGAAGCTGCTTTTCTTTACTGTCAAAAATCCATATAGTGTCTCACATCCCACTTTAAGAGATTTTTTTTTTTTAGATAAACTATTACCTTCTGTACCTGGGTCTTCCTTGAAAACAAACTCTTCTACTTCTGTGAGGATAACACTAAGTCTCTAGCAGTCTCACATACTGGCTGTGTGACCTTGGGTGAATTACTTAAACTCTCTGTTTCCATTTTCCCATATACGAAATGCAGAATATAGTAAAACTTACCTCATACTTGTTCTGAAAATGCAGGTGAGATCAACACTTTCACAGAAAATACCTTGCTCAGAATCTGGCATATGGCAAGGACCCAACAAATGGTAGCTTTTGTGGTGACCCTGGTGAACAATGTGGCATGCTTCTTAAGTAATTTCTATGCCCAGAGTGGGGCTCAAACTCATGACCCGTAGATCAAGAGTCACATGCACTGTCGACTGAACCAGCCAGGCACCCCAAGCTGACATGTCTCTTAAGAGATCCTTTGCTAGGTGACTGAAAATAGGGTAATGGAAGAAGAGAAAGGGACAGTGGAGAACATTAAAGGGCATTTTGAGTGGCAGTTTTATTCTGTATGCTGCTGTGACTGACTTTCCAGCACTTAAAACCCTCTTAAACCTCCATTTTAGGAGATCTTTTTAGTGTTCTCTCTTTATCTCACCTGCACCTACTCTACAAGATGGCCAAATGCATCCAGAAGAAGAAACCTATCTGTTCTTCTGTGGCCCCTCACCCCAACTTACAATTTAACCAATAGTCCCCTGGGACTTGGAATTCTGCAGGCGCTCAGTATGTGCTCATCAGCTCTGGCATCTCTAGTCAACATACCATCAACAGGTTAGAAGGCTTGTTGTCTCCTTGGCTCTTCATATATCCAGGCCAGGCTGCAGTATCCATAGGTGCAGACAGCTTGCATTCTCACATCAGTATTAGCCTTGTCTTGCTGGGTGTTGTTAAGTAAATAGGTGGCACCAATTAGCCTGATGAAGAGGTCAGAACTAGCCCCCAGAGCTAAAACAATTTGAATTTCATATAATGTTATTCATTTTAATAAGGGCAAAAAGTTAATGTTTTAAGGAAGGTGATTTTATTTTTATGTCTTTGTCTTCACATTATCAAGCTAACAAATAAGTAGAAGAAAAAAAAATTAGAAACCCATGTTAGACCCAGCCTCCTGGTTTTTGAATAAGAAAATGCATTTGTCACTTTTATATCACCATTTTTTTCCAAGCAATTAAAAAAAAATGTAAGAGCAATGATAGAAGAAATTAACTGCTAACATTATATAATTAAGGTGGTGACAATATCATAATCCTGAGACTAAACCTGCTGAGTGAGATCAGGCTGTTGCATATACTATTTCAGGGCTGGAGACTGAGAAGTGGAACAAGTTGTGTCAACACAAGAGAATAAAATGCTCTATATCTGTGGTCTCAAAGTATGATCCAGGGACCTTTGGAGTTCCCCAGACTTTGTAAAGGGTCCACCAGGTTAAAATTACTTTCATAATAATATTAAGATATTATTTGCCTTTTTCTGTCTCACTCCATCACAAGTGTTCTGTGGAATTCTCTAGAAGCTATATGATATGTGCTAATGCCTTCATTCTGACAGCTAATGAATCCACTGTGTATTCTCATGCTTTAAAAAGTTTTCATTTTTAATTTCTAATATAATAAATATCAGTAGACATAATTTACATGAATGAAAGTTCTTGTGGTCTCCAAAGACTTTTACATAGTGAAAAATGTTCCTGCGAACAAATTTTGAGAAATGCTACTTTACACCATACTTAACTTTCTGCATATCACTAACAACTTTGTCCATAAAATAAAGTATTCAAAAGCTACACATTAGAATTCTGACTCTTGATTTTTTTTTAAGTCTAAATTTCTAGTAACTGTACTTATTCAAAGAAGTCTTGGAGACCCCTGTATCTAAAGCTTTCCCTCAAGCTAAAATTTAATTGCAGGATTATATAATGCCAAACCGGCTCTTGTGGAAATTTATTTTGTATTATACTTTTCTGATTATAAAAAATAATTCATATCATTTCTAGACATAACACTAAGCTGAAGTAAGAAACAAAAAACAAGTATAAACACAGCAATGTGAATAGTTCTTTAAAAATTGATGGATTTTTAAAAAGTTTAAAAAAGTCTGCAACACAGTATCATTTACCTAAATTAAAAATGCATGCACACAAAACAACAACTTGGATTTAACAAGATACAATTACATACAAGATCATCAACATCATGTCATTAAAGAATGCCTATAGTCAGGAGCGGAATGGGATCGGGGGCCAGGGATAAAGGGAATAAATAAAAAAAGATGTTTCAGAGACTAAAATAATAATGTGCCATGACAAAGAAGTATAAGCTCTCACATCTACTGCTAAGGTACAAAGAAACAGAAAAGGAGAAAAAAAAAAATATATCACTAACCCCCTATTCAGAGATTACCAGCCTTAACATTTCAGCGTTTATCATTGTAGTCTCTTGCACCTTTTTTCATTTTTTTCTACCAAAAAACTTTTTCTGTACTTCTTATACTTACATAACTAACATTTTCTTGTTAAATTTCATTCAAATCAGTTTCAATCACTTACAGTATTTGGTAACAAGATCCACCATTTAAAACCATCCCCAAATTGGCAATTATTTGGTTCTAACATTTGCTTTTTCAATAATGGTAAGCATATATATTTCCATGCCTATTTGCCAAGGATAAATCCTACTAAATAAATTATTTTAGGGCAGAGGAACGAATTTTGTTACATTTCTTGATATAAATCATAAACTGATTTTCAGAAAGAATATATTAGGTGTATTCTTAGCATCAACATAAAACAATGCTGTCAGACTATATAATCTAAGCAACTTTAAGAGTCTACCTCTCTTCTTGTCATTCCCATTTGATCGGATATACATGGAGTTGCCTTGGTTTTCTTAATTTTTAATTCTTTGATTACTAATGAAGTCAAAATTTTTGTCATATTTTTATTGGCCATCCAAATTTCTCTTGTGAACTGTCTTGTACATGACTTCCTGCCATGGTACTCTTAACACAATATGTCACAGTATGCCAAGACATTTTTATAATCAGAGCATTCTGGTGTAGTAAAGTATAATTATTTATTAATTAACCATATGTAAATGATGAAAATCAATAAATTTACATAACCCAAATTTTAGATAAAACCTTTGTCTCTTAATTTAGGAAATTAAAAAAAACTTATATACTCCATACTGACTACTATCCATTTGCCCCCAAATTCATTCTCTGTCCACCTCAGCCCTGCTCTGTGCACTGGGAGGCTGACCTCTACGAAAGGGATCATCACCTATGCTTCCCTGCTCTCTGGCTCCCAGTTGGGTTTGGTCAATGAAGGTTACCAAAAGGAGGTTATAGTCCAAGAGGTGAGAAGTTGAAATATTTTGTCCTCTACTTCTTCCTGCTTTCACTCAGTTCTGGCATGGTTACTTAGACTGGCTAATGCTCAGCAGTTCCTCATTCATGCTTCCAACTCTCAATGGGGCTCAATAACTCTTGTTTCTCCCTGCCCCTTATGCCTTGACCTACAGAAGTAATGGATTCCCTTTGTTGGTAGTCCAAAGGAACCTCAATAACCCTTGGTTCTTTTAAATCTGCTGGCACCTCTGTAAATAATGCTTTCTTTAATTAAAACATTTCTTGGGGGTCCCTGGGTGGCTCAGTGGTTTGGCACCTGCCTTCAGCCCAAGGCATGATCCTGGAGTCCTGGGATTGAGTCCCACATCGGGCTCCCTGCACAGGGCCTGCTTCTCCCTCTGCCTCTCTCTCTCTCTGTGTCTCTCATAAATAAATAAATAAATAAAATATTTTTTAAAAAATTTCTTCAACAGCCCCAACTGAATGTTTGGTTCTTGCTAGAACCCGGACAGATGTAACCATTAAATTCACTATTTAATGTATGTTTGGGACTGTGATATCTGATTCAACAACAACAACAAAATTCTATTAAGTATTAGCTGAGTATTAACTTTGAATCTGGTCCAACGACAGGGTTTGTTGATACATAATTCACCTTTCCTAACTTAGGCAAGTTTTTCATTTTTTAAGTTAAAAACTCTTAACATTTTCCAATTTCCACAGCATCAAATATGATGCCATTTAAAATACTCCATAACCTACCACTTCCTTACCTGTCTGACTAGAATCTCCAACTCTGCCTATATAAATCCTGGGCCTCATAGAGCTGATCTCTGTCTACTAAATAGATCAAATTTCTTCCTTACCCTCAAATCATTGTTCATGAAGCTCTCTTTCCACTAGCTACAGGATTTCACATTGTTTTTTTTCTCCCTAAAACAGACCTAATGGGTTTTTTAAAATTTAAATCCAATTAGCCAACATATAGTACATCATTAGTTTCAGATGTAGAGTTTAGTAACTCATTAGTTGCATATAATACCCAGTGCTCATCACATAATGTGCCCTCCTCAATCACCCATCACCCAGTTACTCCATCCAGTTACCCCATCCTCCCACCCACCTCCCCTCTAGCAATCTTCAGTTTGTTTTTTGTTTATTTGTTTTTTTAAGATTGATTGATTTATTTATGAGAGACAGGCAGAGACACAGGCAGAGGGAGAAGCAGGCTCCCCACAAGGTGCCCAATGCGGGACTTGATCCTGGGGAGCCTGAGATCATGCCCTGAGCTGAGGGCAGACACTAAACCACTGAGCCACCCAGACATCCCTTCAGTTTGTTTTCTAGAGTTAGGAGTCTCTCATGGTTTGTTTCCCTCTCTGATTTCTTCCCACTCAGTTTTCCCTCCCTTTCCCTACAATCCTCTGTGCTATTTATTATATTCCACATATGAGTGAAACCATATGATAATTGTCTTTCTCTGACTTGTTTCGCTCAGCAAAATACCTTCCAGTTCCATCCATGTTGATGTAAATAGCAGATATTCATCCTTTTTGATGGCTGAGTAATATTCCATACATGTATTTGGCTTTGTGGACAGTACTGCTATAAATATTGGGGTGTCAGAATGGCTAAAATCAAAAAGTCAGGAAACAACAGATTTTGGAGAGGATGTGGAGAAAGGAGAACCCTCTTACACTGCTAGTGGGAATGCAAGCTAGTGAAGCCACTCTGGAAAACAGTATGGAGGTTCCTTAAGAAGGTAAAAATAGACCTACCCTATAATCCAGGAACTGCACTACTAGGTATTTACCCCAAAGATACAAACAGACTGACTTAATGTTTAAAATACTCTTCTTTTAATTCATCCTCTTTCAAGTTTTGAACATACAGTAGTGGTTCTTCTTTTGTGTTTTTTCTCTCAATCATTAATCTGGGGCCTTAATAAAATGCAGTTAGCATGTTTCATGCTTATATCTTGGGTGTCTTTGCAGTCACAAAATGATTTTTTTTAATTTTTGATATTCTTTATCAAATTTGGAATGATATTGAGTATGCAATAGTGTCCACAAGCACCTTTCTAGCTAAATGTGCAAAAGGATTTGGCTAATATATAAAATATTAAAATATGAATAAGTCTGCTTTACAGGAGAATTTTTAGGGGTAAATTCTGAATTAGTATATTAAGTATATGATTTAATTTTCAAAGACACATGAACTGGTACTTTGTTTCAAATAATTAACAAAAAAGAGGGACGCGTAGGAGGCTCAGTGGTTGAGTGTCTGCCTTTGGCTCAGGGCATGATTCTGGAGTCCTGGGATTGAGTCCCACATCGGGCTTTCTGCATGGAGCCTATTCCTCCCTCTGCCTGTGTCTCTGCCTCTCTCTCTGTGTCTCTCTCATGAATAAATAAATAAAATCTTTAAAAAAAATTAACAGAAAAAGAAATTCTCCAGTCTTCAAATACAACTGGAACCACACACATGTTACCAACATGGCTATTCATATAGACATTGACTAACATAATCTTAAGGCAATTTCAGAGTTATAATTTTGAGTTTCAAGTGAGATCCATAGTGAAAGTAGCTTCACTATCACAAGAATCCTAGGCCTAAGTTTTTCCCTTCAAATTTCAGAGCACCTATCTGTGTGTGTTCAGCATTTGGAGGATACAAGAATCTGCCATTCACCGCTCAGTGCTGACTCCGGTCAGGTTCACACAGACCACTACAACCAGGAGACTCCACAGCTGCCTCCTAAGATTTCCCCCAGCAGCTTTCACAGCTGCACAGTAAAATGTTGGAGGTCTCACTGAAAGCACAGCTGTGCTTCCAGACACAGCTGTGCACCAGGAAAACGGCTGGGTGGGGCTAGACTCAGCAAATGCCACCCATTGTTATAAGCCCAACTTAGTGAGACCCAGTAACTTGGTTTGCATAGCACAGTACCTCGGAGGTTAGTAGCAAAGGGCATAAACCCACAAAGTTGTATTATGAGCTGCTGTTCAGCTTCAAAATGGAGAATTAAGTGCTTTTTCTGTCTTTCCTATACAAAACACTCCCCCAACACACACACACACACACACACACACACACACACACACACACGCACATACACAGAAACACACTTGCTCTACTTTGTTTTGTTTCTTTGTGAAGTTAATCTCACTGGATTATCACTTGAAATGACACTAGTTTGAGTTTGCACTGACCCTGAAGAAAGCTTTACACGCTGATCAGTTATCCACCCCCTCCAAAAAAAAAGGGAGAAGAAAGCAAGTTTAATCTTTTTATGTATGTAGCCAAGAAAGCACAAACTAAAATTGCACTGATAATAACCACTAACTCTGCCTTTAAGTAAAAACTAAGTTTTCAAGATAACGACTGAATCAACATTTATTCAACAAAATATTTCTTGTGTGTCTACAGTGTCCAAAGCACTTATAAACAAATCTTAATTTCTCTTTCCCCATTAATAAAAATGAAGAGCATTAAAAAGATGGCTGGTAAAAAAAATACTTTTTATATTAGTGAATTTAAAAACAATCTGCAACTTCAAGAAAAGATTTTTATAAGTTTTAAGCAAAATTACTTAGGTTTTAATTAACAATCTTTCAGTTCATTCTACACTGATACTACTATAAAAAATACTGTATATGGTACACCGAATGCTTTGGGAAATTTAAGAAATGCTTATGGGTTTAATTTATTCTGAAGTTTACATTTTTATAAGCAATAAAACAACAGTATTTTACTTGGGTCTAGTGTTCCTTCATGAAAGAATCCCAAATGCATTACAAATTTTAATTATTTTTCTCAAAATCTATTCAAAGCAAAACACTTAATGGCCACTTAATATACAGGTAAAGTGATACATATAATCAAACGATATAAATGTTGAAAAAGTAAATGGAGATACTGGATTAGTAAGATTTGAAAACAAAAGCTAAATGTTTGCCTTTTTTCCATCTGGTAACTATTCCCCATGCTTTCCTAGAATGCTATTTGGCATTTGCCTTGCCTAAAATTGGTGTCATGACAATTATTGCACTTATTATGCTGTTCTGTGCCTCATGGGATTTTTGTCTGAGGTGCATGAATAGTGCTAGGGAGAAAGCTGGCTATCTCAAACTACAGAAGAGGTCTATGTCAGAATTTACCTATCCATATTCATGCAAAGAGTAATGCAGAGTCTTGCTTTTAAAATCAAATCAATTTCTAAAAAGATTGACAGTAACTAGTATTCAGTTACACAAAGAATACATTCATTTGGCAATGCCCACATTTTATATGTCTCAATTGACATTAACTTTTTTTTCTCTATTCTGTATACACATTTGGGTAGTTGTTGTCATTATGAGTTCATCAGTCATCTCATTAACAAAAATATTCTTTCCTGCCTTTTTCCTGGCACAGGCTATTCCCTCCTTCTTTACCACATATGTACTCTTCCAGTAACTAATCTCTACAACCTTAGCAATAAGAATTTGAAATGTTTAGTGTGAGATTTAAAAGAAAGATGGAAGCATAAGTGCCAGTTCTTTTGCTCTAAAGTACAGAATTAAAATCATCTATCACTCCTTCCTACAAAAGCCTTTACTCATTAAATTTATTTTAAACATAACTATCTCTACTAGAAATAACCATGTTGCTACACATCAGAATATACATGAGATCGGAAGGGCAAACTTTTGTAACTTTAGCAATAACTTAAATTGCACACTGCTTTTGAATGAAAGCATTTTGGGGATGAATATTTTGACACAAGTGAAGTAAAAAAAAAAAAAACCTTGAACTGCTGCCTCTCTCTCAAATCAATGATCATGCAGTAGATTATGACAAAGGTCAGAAAGAAAAAGAGATGTTTATAACTGGACCTTCATTTAGACTGATGGAAATAAAAATATGTACCACCAATCCTCTTCACCCTAAAGCCTAGAGAACAGTGATTTAATGAAGTAATTAAATCCATTGGAGAATCCATGTCTGGCTACTAATTCACTATAGGGTGTTTTCCTGTTACGATTACAGGATGCTAGGATAATGCTCATAATGGAAACCCAAGACTTCACTTTCTTGAATGAAATTCCATAACAAACACAAATAGGAATATAACTTGCTGAAAAATGAAAGGAGATAGCAAAGACACGAATGATTACCAAACGAGACAAGTGCAGAAAGTGTCAACTGCATAAAACATTTGGCCTAGAGAAGACTTGAAATTTGTAATTAATCTTATCACTTAGATGGTGATTGTGAGCACATATCCCTTACATCTTTTTGTGCTCTTTCTCTTCATCAATGCAAAAAAGAAACTTATCTCTAATATAATACAGATACAAATATATATATATATGTAATATATAATATATACACACACTTATATACATAAAATGCTACAAAGGATATTATTACACATGCTTGTATACAATACACATATATTACAGGTGTACATGCATGCATGTTTTAGATAGATGCCCTCATATGTATGTATATATACTTTGCTAAAAGAAAATCTTTCATAATGGTTATGACTGTCAAGTCATAGATTATGATTGGATTACCATAGAGGTGGTAAAAATTTATTTTCAGTATTCTATTTTTGTTTATCCAAAGATCCAAAGAGAAGGATGAAACACTTCAGCTAAGCTTCAGTGTTTTAAGTTAAATTATTAGGGATATTATAATGTTCTGAATCATAAGATTCTGAAAGTGAATCTTAACAATGAGCTTCCCAGTCAAGAGAGCAAATCAGATGATTTTGCTACATGTTGATCCAGAGCACAATTTAATTCACATGGGTTGGCCACTTAAGGACTTACTTTCCACACTGTTTATAAGAAATCCAGAACTGACTCATGTAATTTAAGTAGTGTACTGGGACACTCAGTGGCCAAAATCAACATATACAAATTTCCCACTGCATTAAAAAAAAATAATAACTCTTCTAAAAAGGTTAAGGATAGCTTATAGGTCTAAAGTTTCCAGCCAATTCTTTGTGTCTTTCACCCTAATTCATCATGAGTTTGCCAACCACTATTAAAACACTTTCACATCTAAATGTAAAGGCCCATATCCTGACATTGATCCAAGTGCGGAACTCCCATTGAAGTCGATGAGAGTGTTGCACAGAAATCAATGACAGGATATGGACCTCAAAGCTGGACCATCTCTCCCCTGGAACCTTTTTACTTTTTTTCATTGACACTCAGAAATTGGAGAGTATTACAAGAAACAAGATACATAAAGCAGAGCATGTACAGATGAGCTCTACGGTTCACTTTTTCTCTGGCAAAGTTTACTGAGGGTTAGATGCCAACTATGTTTAAAAATGGAGGACAAAGAGCACCAGCTTTCAGCAACAACATGCTTGACTAGAATTTCATCTCCCACCATGCAGGTGAGGAGGCCTTGTTCTAACCACAGACTCTATTTTGGCAAAGACATTGCCTTACACTGAATGAGTTATTTTTCAGCCCTAAGGTCTAAATGGCAGTCATAAAATATTTTACAAGTATTCTTTCTACTCAAAACTTGAGTAATAGTGAATATTTTATAGCCTAATTTTTAATAGCAAACTCTATGAATTATTCTGTCATGGCATAAATGCTACAAATACCCTTTGGATTTAAATTTAGTCTTTCTTCCTCGGGCAGTGGGGGTGGCTCAGTGGTTTAGCGCTGCCTTCAGCCCAGGGCATGATCCTGGAGACCCGGGATTGAGTCCCAAGTCGGGCTCCCTGCATGGAGCCTGCTTCTCCCTCTGCCTGTGTGTGTCTCATGAATAAATAAATAAAATCTTTAAAAAAATAAATTTAGTCTTTCTTCCAGTGCATGCAGAGCATTTCTGGTATACTAAAGGTAATTCTTTTATTTTTGCAAATAGTCTTAAGCTCAGTTTTCAACAGTCTTTAATAAGATGCAAACATCTTAAAATAAAATAAACTTAAAATTCCTTCTTTCCTTACCAGCACTGTTACATCCCCATTCACTTCTCCTATAAATACGAGAGAAATAGAAGTTATAATATGCATTTTTTTTTACCACTTCAAATTTTAAATGAGCCAAAGATTAGTTTTCTAAAAGGGAGCATTAACATGAACACACGTTAAAGTGAGCAAGCCGATTACTCACCTTCATCTTTATTTCCTTCTAGTCAGTTGGATGGACTGTCTAGAACTAGTGATCCACACATTTTAACTGGCTTTAGAATCCTCTGGAGCACTTATTAAAAACACAAATTGCTGGGCCCCTCCCCCAGTAGTTTCTGACTGAGTAAGTCTAGTGGAGAACAAATAATTTGCATTCTTAACAATTTCCCAAGTGATGCTGATTCTGCTAGTTTAAGACCGCATTTTCAGAACCACTGGTCAATGGACCTAAATCTTTAGCAGGTGTTAAGAATCAGCTGGGTAGTTTAAATTGTCCTGCCCACTTCCCTCATCCCAATCTATTTTTTTTAAAGATTTTATTTATTCATGAGAGCACACAGAGAGAGAGAGGCAGAGACATAAGCAGAGAAAGAAGTAGTCTCCCCACAGGGAGCCCGATGTGGGACTCGATCCTGGGACCCCAGGATCAAGCCCTGAGCCAAAGGCAGAAGCTCAACCACTGAGCTACCCAGGTGTCACTCCTCATCCCAAATTAGACTGAACAGGTCTGGGGTAAGTTTGGGTATTTCATTTTTTTCTTTTTTTAGATTTTATTCATTTACTTGAGAGAGAGAGAGAGAAAGAGAGAGAGAGAGAGAATCTGAAGCAGGCTCTGCACTGAGCACAGCCCAATGTAGGGCTCAATCCCAAAACCAGGAGATCATGACTGAGCTGAAATTCAGAGTTGGACCCTTAAGCCACTAAGCCACCCAGGCACCCTAGGGGTATTCCATTTTTAAGGAATACCGCAGTGAATTCCAAATATGGTTGATTTCAGAACAGTTTTTAAGAAAATCTGCCTTCTGAGTCCATGGGAAATAATATGATTCTTTTTTTATACAACAAATTAGAAAGATTAAGACAAAGAGCCTGGAGAGAGAAAACAGATATCAGAGACAAAGACATCACAGAGATAATGTCATAGCTGCCCTAGTCAAGTGAGCATTTATATTCTCTGTTTAGTGGCCAAAAAACAATGACCAGACAACCTTCCATTGTAATCTTATCCTTTGTAGCATTTTATGTATTGTAATTATATAATTGCTTATTTGTGAGAAATGTATATAATGTCTATCTTGTCAGTAGAAATGAGATGATCAGGTTCCAACATTTCTTAAAATTTACCATTATATTTATTAAGTTTGATATACTTTAACACATTTGGGTTGAAGCTACTTTATTTTGGTAGATGCCTTTCTTCCTATTGTATGGAGAAATCCTATAGATTGAGAGAGACCTTAGTAGGATTATAAAATTACTTTTGAGTAGGTTGACTAAGTGTCTAGGAAGTATAATACATTTATATACATCATTAACAAGATTCTATATACATGTTAGGATTATAGGATCCAGTGCTAATTTATTATCCATTACATTGAAAAAAGTCAATCCATATGAAAAATATACACTTTGCCTCACTGAGACCTCTTGTTTGAGAGACCAGAGAATCATTTAACACTCTTAGCCACTCTAGTTCTTCACTAGAGTACTATTTGTGAGGATTATAGTTTTTGACTGAAGAAAGAGAAATTAAGGAGTCAATCCCATTTACAATTGCACCCAAAAGCATAAGATACCTAGGAATAAACCTAACCAAAGAGGTAAAAGATCTATACCCTAAAAACTATAGAACACTTCTGAAAGAAATTGAGGAAGACACAAAGAGATGGAAAAATATTCCATGCCCATGGATTGGCAGAATTAATATTGTAAAAATGTCAATGTTACCCAGGGCAATTTATACGTTTAATGCAATCCCTATTAAAATACCATGGACTTTCTTCAGAGAGTTAGAACAAATTATTTTAAGATTTGTGTGGAATCAGAAAAGACCCCGAATAGCCAGGGGAATTTTAAAAAAGAAAACCATAGCTGGGGGCATCACAATGCCAGATTTCAGGTTGTACTACAAAGCTGTGGTCATCAAGACAGTGTGGTACTGGCACAAAAACAGACACATAGATCAATGGAACAGAATAGAGAACCCAGAAGTGGACCCTGAAATGTATGGTCATCTAATATTCGATAAAGGAGGAAAGACTATCCATTGGAAGAAAGACAGTCTCTTCAATAAATGGTGCTGGGAAAATTGGACATCCACATGCAGAAGAATGAAACTGGACCACTCTCTTTCACCATACACAAAGATAAACTCAAAATGGATGAGAGATCTAAATGTGAGACAAGAGTCCATCAAAATCCTAGAGGAGAACACAGGCAACACCCTCTTTGACTCGGCCACAGTAACTTCTTGCAAGATACATCCACAAAGGCAAAAGAAACAAAAGCAAAAATGAACTATTGGGACTTCATCAAGATAAGAAGCTTTTGCAGAGCAAAGGATACAGTCAACAAAACTAAAAGACAACCTACAGAACGGGAGAAGATATTTGCAAATGACATATCAGATAAAGGGCTAGTTTCCAAAATCTATAAAGAACTTATTAAACTCAACACCAAAGAAACAAACAATCCAATCATGAAATGGGCAAAAGACATGAAGAGAAATCTCACAGAGGAAGACATGGACATGGCCAACAAGCACATGAGAAAATGCTCTGCATCACTTGCCATCAGGGAAATACAAATCAAAACCACAATGAGATACCACCTCACACCAGTGAGAATGGGGAAAATTAACAAGGCAGGAAACAACAAATGTTGGAGAGGATGCGGAGAAAAGGGAACCCTCTTACATTGTTGGTGGGAATGTGAACTGGTGCAGCCACTCTGGAAAACTGTGTGGAGGTTCCTCAAAGAGTTAAAAATAGACCTGCCCTACGACCCAGCAATTGCACTGTTGGGGATTTACCCCAAAGATTCAGATGCAACGAAACGTCGGGACACCTGCACCCCGATGTTTCTATCAGCAATGGCCACAATAGCCAAACTGTGGAAGGAGCCTCGGTGTCCATCGAAAGATGACTGGATAAAGAAGATGTGGTTTATGTATACAATGGAATATTACTCAGCGATTAGAAACGACAAATACCCACCATTTGCTTCAACGTGGATGGAACTGGAGGGTATTATGCTGAGTGAAATAAGTCAATCGGAGAAGGACAAACAGTGTATGTTCTCATTCATTTGGGGAATATGAATAATAGTGAAAGGGAATATAAAGGAAGGGAAAAGAAATGTTGGGAAATATCAGGAAGGGAGACAGAACATAAAGACTCCTAACTCGGGGAAACGAACTAGGGGTGGTGGAAGGGGAGGAGGGCGGGTGTTGGAGGGGAATGGGTGACGGGCACTGAGGTGGACACTTGACGGGATGAGCACTGGGTGTTTTTCTGTATGTTGGTAAATTGAACACCAATAAAAATTAATTAAAAATAAAAAAAAATAATAATAAATTAAAGGGTTCCCTCCAAATTCAAGGCATCTGTTCTTCTGGTAAGTCACTTAGAAAATAAAATTTTCTGTGTTTCAGTTCTTCATTTGCAAAGAGAAAATGTGGCTGTAGTAGGAGATTTCTAGGGAAGGCTTCATCCAGTTCCAAATTTTCCTTATAATTTATGACTGAGAACTACAAAGTTGACCCAAATGTCTATCATGTCAAAAATCCCATAATGATATATAGTTTATATTTAATATTTAATTGATTATAAATTATTTCATTTTTACTCAGGCTCCTAAATGTCTTAATATTTCTTTTCGTCTGAAAATAAAATATTCCTCTTAGGGTAAGTCTAAAGTGTTCTTAGCACAAAACAAAAAATTATAATAATAACAAAGAAATGTTTCTCTTTGAGATCTGGATAAAATAAAGTATTCCTTTGACTATTTACTAGCATTCTTCATATTATGATTACCTAGTAACTAGGGTTTTTTTCATTAATCAGAAAGATTGGGTATAGAAAACTAATTTATCTGATTATTTGTATATTTTTCATATACTACATAAGTCCCTGTGAGTGCTATACTTGTAACCCTTTATAACTGGCAGCATTAATTACTGAAATTGTCTAGAATTTCCATATAAATTCATATTGGGGCCACATGAATACTGAATACATTCATCATGTTTAGAATACTGATAGAAGAAATTAATTTCCACCTATTAAAAATGCAAGAATTTATATGAATATGGTAAGAATGAGATATGCAGATTACTGAGTCCTATGTCACAAGTAATATGTCGGTGTATGTTCAAGTGTATTAAATCTAGAGCAGTTGCTCTCCCTTCACTAAAATTAATCCAGTCCTCTCTAACTGGAGAGTTCAGATAAGTGGAAGAAGGCAGTAACCAAATGGTGAAAAAGCTCCCAGGCAAGGGTGGCAATGACAGAGTAAGATGTGATCACCATTGTCCTCAATAAGCTCATCTTTTAGACATCCTTATTTCTGCACTTCTCCCAAACATCCAGGCATATAACCTCAAAGCCATTTCAACTCCTTATACCACAGATCTATATACATTCTTTAGAGTCAACCTCCATAATCGCTTTTTAGATGAGGATTCCTTAATTTAGGGTTCATGAACGGTCTCACTACATCTGTAAATCTACTGAAATTGTATGCAAAATTGCATACCCATCTTATGGATACTTTTTCTGAGGAATGAGTCTACAACTTTTATCAGATTCTCAAGGAGGGCTATCACTGAAAACGGTGAGGTGTCACTGGGCTAAGTGGTTTCATTCTTATTCAATTCCACTGCCACCAAGCAAAGCCAGGTCCAATGTTCCCTCTTTTAAATATCAGGGTTCTTTCCATCCACTCTCTTGGCTCTAGTTTTTGTCACCTTTACCTATCCCATCTGGTGCTACCAAAGCCATCTTCCTGAAGATCATAATCAGTCATGTTGATTCCTTCTTTTAGGGTTCACTAACTTTTAGGGTTCTCCAAGGGCCCACTAAATAAGGTCAAATTCCTGAGTGCATATGCCATTGCATTCTCATTTTTGCATCCTCAGTATCTAGCTAGCTCAAGAGATTCTTGCTTTGGAGCTCTTCTAATATCGGGAGCTTTGTGTGTCCCAATTCCAATCTGTCTTCAATGTTATGTGCCACTATTAACCTTTCATGAAGTCTATGCTACAACCAATTCAATCTTTGACCTCTTGTTAAGTACTCTGAGTAGAATCCATGTTTTCTCTCTTTCCTTGCATCTAATCATGTTTGTTTCTTTTTCCCCTTTGCTTGGGGTGCCTTCCTGAACTCTCCCCACCCAGATCATTTCTTCCTGATGAAATCTTATCCATCTTTCAACGTTTTAAAAAGAAAACACTTCATGAAGGCTATGAGAAATAATCTCTTTCTTCTCTAAACTCTATGTACATTTCTTAAGACTTTTTATTTATTAAGCACATAACACTCAAATTTTAATATTGAATAAATAAATGATTAATATAGGTTACATATCACATCACAATGTGCAGTCCTTAAAGCAAAGATAGTGCTTTATTTCGTTTTCTCTTCCCCATGAAACCTAGCATGGTCTCGCACATCAAATACCAGCTGAAGAAATGAATGAAAGAATAAATAAACACAGTCATTGATTTTTCAGATGTTTCAGATTATGACAAGAGGTCAGCACTGATTTTCCTGATGAAGAATGGGAGGTTCAGTAAGGCAGTGACACAAGCCCACAGAGCTAGTGAGTGGCCTATTTGGGCCAGAGCTCAAGTGTTTGGACTTGATTAAGCCTGCTTATTCACACAAGGATGCTTCTTTTTTTTGGAAAGAAGGTGCAACCCAATGTGTTTCTTTTAAGCAGCTATAATCTTATTGCTTTATAATTCTAAATACTGGCTTTAATATGTATTATCTGGTTTCCAATAGGTAGTAATGATAAACATTAGTTAAGATCAATGAATTCATATGTAAGAAAAAGAAAATCAGGCTTGATAAAGACAAGAACATAGTTTTAAAAATTAAAAAAAAGATCCTTTAAGACATTTAAAAATTCAGATGATTAGCTGGGGGAAAAGGCTAACTCTACACATCTGCTACTTAACTTATAAATTTTTTAAATGGGAAGCACCCATATGTTTCTTCATTGTGACAAATATGTATAGCGTAACAAGGTTTAAATCCAAATGGCTCTAAGTTCCACATTTGCAATCAAAATTGCAACTTTATCTTTCATTCTTAATATTCCAAATGTGACTAGAAAATCATTCTTCTCTCCAACTCGGGATAAATGATAAGAATCCATTCTAATTCTTACTATCTCTTTCACATATATGTTTTCAATTATGAATACCTGCTAACAAGTCATGCACATGGCAAACTGGTCCACTGTGTTTCCACTTTGCTTTGCATGTGCTGCACTATAGTTTCATTCAGTTTATATACTGTACCCTAAAATGCATCCTCACCTCAATGCAACTCAATTCAAACACAAAGTCGGAGGCAAAATCTGACACAATTACTGGGTTTTGTAATTGCCTATCTTATATAGTTTTTTTTAAGTAAATTTTATGTGAAAACACAGCTTAAAAGACATTCATTCCTTGATAATGTATGATTGCCAGGTGCATAGTCCTGAAAAGAACATGTTTTGCCCCCTTTAAGAACAACATACACTAGAGGGAACAATACGGTCTGTGTTCCAATAAGAGTATAGAAGAATTCAATAAGGAAAAGCTACTGGGTGAGATGAGCACTATAGAGAAACAAACTGGTCCACTTATTAATCAAGAGACCAAGTGAATCCCTTTAAAGTCTCTAGATTTAGCAGAGGGAACAAAATCTCATGCTTTCTAAATTTGTTTCACAAATTTATTACTTTCTCTCAGGACACATTGATTTTCAGTTGACTTGATACCAGGATCTTTAAATCAAATCTAACTTATTGTGTTTTTCTGTCATATCTAAGGCTGAGCAAAACAATAACAGGTGATCATAAGGGAAATTAATCCTCAATGTCATTTTAAAATACAAACATCCTTATAACTCAAAAAGCTGCCCCATCCTTAGTAGCTATTTTGCCATTATATTCTCCCAGAAGAGCAAACAATAACGAAGATAATGTGATAACTTATTAAGGTGATGCCTATGCACACACAAGTAGCTTATGGCTTTTTTAAACATACACAAACAAATATACATACGGATATCTGGGATAAACATTCTTTACCTTCTTCAAAGTATTAATATGTATGCATGTGTATATGGATATATATGTAATAGATTATTTGTAAATTTGTATAAACACACACATATCATAAACAGAAGAGGATAACTATATTACAAACAGTGAAAAGCCCCATGCCAACTCATGGCGCTCAATTCCTGTTAAGTCTTAAACACAGGTTGACTCACTGTCCACTCTTAAAATTGTTGTCACATAACTGCAATAGTGTCACTCAAATTTCATCTGAATAGGAGATTGTACAGGAGGTCAAGATATTAGGGCCAGATGAGGTGATACAATAAAGAAAATTGTTGGGAGTCATATAAAGTAACTCCTACTTGAGTTTTGGTGTGATGATGCTGAGGTACAAAAAACTTAACAAATGCCACAAGGGCTATGCAAGACCTAGTAGGACCTCACCTCCCAACCCCTGAGGAAGAGCAGAGACTTGAGAGTCACACCCTCCACACTTCCCCAATTTCATGTCCCTGTATTCTGGCAGCTTCTCATAATAAAATATAACTTGCATGAAATGTATATGTTGGCATGCCCATTTTTGTCAACCCTCTGCAGTGCTAATCCACTACTGGGTTCAATTAAGCACACATTGGTTTTAAAAAACAAATAACAAAAAAACATCAGTTCAATAAACCAGCAAGCATTATGTATTTTATGTAAGCCTCTCACATACTTTGTAAATTTAAAGTATAATTTATATTATATAAAAATGGCAATTTAGTTAAATTCTACCAACTTTTCAGCTAGCCTACCATATTTTTTTTTTCTCTTTCTGACAAGAAATCTGATTCTCCCTGGGGACTAAAGTAAGTTAGGTAGCTAGGATGATAAAACAGTTGAAATCATCCAAATTGTTACTTTTAACAAATGCAATGTTTACATCATCTCAGAAACAGAGCTGAAAGGAAACTGCAGGAGGATGTGAGAAACCCAGTGAGGAAGGTGCCATATCAACTGATATGGGCCAAATATAACTAGTGCCTCCATCGCAAACGGCGTTGAAAAAGGGGAACCTTGGCTTTAGATTGGTTACAGACCTGAACCTTGAGAGACAGTTGGAACCCAGGAGGTGAAGTAAAAGGTAAAAAAGAAAGTCTGAGCAAAGGTTTGAAAGAGGAAAAAGAACAGTGATGCACAGAAAATCCAAGAATTTCCAGGCTAATGAGTTTGGATTTTAATGGGAAATGGGAATCTACTGTGAATTTCTATACAGAGGGAAAAACGTGTCATTGTAAATTAATCTGTGAAAGCTTTACAGAATGAAGAGAGGTAAATTTAAGAGGCAAGAAGCTGTTACGTTTGTGCAAGTGCAAGGAAAATAAGAGCCTATGGTGAACCATGGCAGCAGAAATGGATATATATCAATGAATGAAAGAATGAAGCACTGTGATTCAGTGTTCATGATTTTACCAGGAGGGCTGTATTCTTAATCCATCTTTCCCATATAACTATAAATAAGAATTTCAATGGGATTTTGGATGGCATGTATCTAATCTGAAGTTCTGACTTGTTGATAAGCATGTCTCAGAGAAACACCCACCGGATTTTATGTTAGAGTAAACTGCTAGAGTTTCATGTTGGACACACATAATATCCCAGGAATGCCACTGAGGGGAGATTGGCCTGATTTCTCTGTGCCTCCTTACGTACAAATGGAAAATCCTTACTAAATAATCACTGTATCAGTTAGGGATTGTGTTCAGTTCCTAAAAATCAAGATACAAACAAAATTGGTTTATTCCTCTTAGGTAAAAGAGGTCTTGGTACAGATTTTGCAGTTTTACAATGTCTTGGCCTTTATTCTTCTGTTTCATCAGCCTGGCTGCATGGCTTGAATCTTCACGGCTATAAAATATTTACTGCCTCTTTGGGCAGCACATCTATGTTCCAGGCAGAAGGAAGGCACTGCCCTCCTAAATGATCTCCAAAGCCCTTCCCAGTGACTGCTTATGACTCACTGGCTCTGCCTATCTCCAAGGAAATAGGACAGGAGCATACCCTTCCAGCTGAGTACGCTGCCACTACCACTTCTGTTAGGAAGGCAAAGAGGGGGAATGGCTTTTGGGTGGGTCATTAGTAGTCACTGCCATAATCATGGAAGTTTCTCCCAGCTCTAGAATTTTGTGATTATGACCCCACATAGAATCCATACACAAAGAAATAGCGACTGATAATAACCTGGTGTCATCTTTCAAATATTAGCCTTCTTCATCCTATTGAATTATGGGAAATAAATGTTTTGCTTTAAACTTTACTTCCTCATCCACCCCCCCCCCAAAAAAACCCATGTACCACATTTCACCACCTGAATTTTCTTTCTTTTCTTTTTTATTTTATTTATTATTATTATTTTTTTGCCACTTATGACAATCAACTCTGCCCACAGATCAGAGATTGCTGCTTCTCTAAACTGTGCTGGACACTGATAGATTATGATACAATACAATCACCCTGTGAAGGCTGCCAGGGAATATCCATTGCTTGCATATGGCAAATTTGGAACTAAGTATACAGTTTTTCAGCATTAAAAGCTAATGTCTTATCTTTGAGTTGAAGTCATCTATTTGGGAACTTCGTATTCCTGTCACCTGGATGTCCCTAAGGTCTCCTGACATCTGAAGTCAGTATTTTCTTCACTATTTAATGGGATTACATGACTATCCATCTCATACTATGTGGGAAAACCAGCTTCCCTCACACTACCCCAAATCTATGAAGACTGTCGAAATGTTTACCATCTCCTACTCACTTCTTTGTCTAATATTTTTGCTTTCACTGAATTATCTATGTCCTCTCTGCCTTCTGCACTTCTGTGTCCATTATTGTCTTCCTTTACACCATGTAGACATTGACTATTCCCCAAATCTCCAAAGCACTCTTACAAAATGCTGTTACTGGTAACCAAAGTTTCCTAATGATTCAAGGCAGCAGAAATTAGAGCATAGTGCAGTACAGGTACCAGCTTAAACTGAACATTAAACAACACCAAACTAAAAATTCATCAGATTTTCCCTAAGGGAAGAGAAACTTCCTTCTGATTGTACACCTTTCTTCCTTGCTTATTACCCACATCTCTTTGGCTCTCCAGACTCCATCTCCCCTCTTTCTCTGCCTCCCTATCTTCTCTACTTTGTTATGCAAAGGAATTTTCTTATACAAAGGAATCTAATAAAGAAAGAAGAAAAGAAAGAGGAAAAAACAACTATCATGACCTATATCTTCATATTGAAAGCCTTATGAAGATGCTCTGCTAAGCATCGGACCATTGACTCCAAACTTCTTAACTTTCTAATATAAGAAAACAGCAAATATTTTCAAATTATTGGGTTATAAATTCCTTTGTATAACCATAATAAAATCAAAGACTCATACAGCATAGCCTAGGACAAACAAGTTCTAAGAACTGTGGATCAACAACAAATATTAATTTTAAAAGCATTGTATTTATTTCTGTTGCTCAAAAACCACTATCATGAATCTAACTCATAAATCCATAGTACTATATCACTAAACTTCCTCTTTTTCTTCTCTCCAAAACCTCTCCTAGAGGCCCCATTCCTGGTAAAATTCCTGGTATTTTCTTTCTCCTTTTCTTTTGTCCTGCTTCTCCAGTTCTGCCTCTCTGGCTCTTCTTCCAAATATGTATCACGGACCCAAAGAAACTGGACAGGGACCAGCAAGAGAAGCTGACAACCAGTCTATGCCCTAGCCACCACAGCCTTCTTTGAATTGTTGTCACATTATCAAACTCTTGCCTTAGAGCTTTTATTTAGTCCATTTCCCCACCCCTTCTCTCTGTAACTAACACCTCTTTTGAAAGGTCTTAGCTAAGGGTCATCTCCTCAGTGTTCTTCCTACAGGAAGTTTCTCATGCTATTCTCTGCCATAACATCGCGGAGGTAATAGAGGAGTTGTTCATATTACGATCACAATATATATTAAATATATATTTGCTTTCTCAGCTTTCATTTCTCATCCTTAATATTTAATATTATATATTAAATTTAAGACTTTTGAGAATTTGAAAGCACAGGAAAAAGAGTCAGATGGATTGCCTGACTGATGTTGAGAGGTCTCTGAGAAAGAGACCTGATGGGACAGTTCTTCTACATGAATAAAGGAAAAAAAATGAAAAATAATTTTTTAGATGTAAATATGCCTTTCAGTGAGGGTGTTGGGGAGGTAGAAGAGAATATTATGGAGGATTCCCAGCTGATAACCTCTATCTCTTCAATGAAGGAGGAAACAAGAATGAGCATCAAAACAGCAAAGCTCTGGACTTCAGAAGGATGAAGAAGGTCAAAAAGCTGTTGAAGCAAATGGAAAAGAAAGTTGATTAGGGACATTCAAAATGGATTTGTAGTGCCATCAAATCAAGTCTTCATTTAGTTATCCATTCAATAAATATGTATTGAGTTCCAACTCAATATCAAATATTGTGCTTGTTTGTAACATCATGAAGACAAATAGGCACCAATGTGTGTAAAATCTCCTGGATCTAAATTAGAAGATGCCAACTGTGTGACATCCATAGTGTCTAAACACCCAGCTGCCTCACTTTGTTCACCTTGGCTCTGGTCTAACTGAGGCACAAGTCACTGACTTCCCCTTCTTCAGGGTAAGCTCTTATATTTCATAAAACTATCATGCCAGGATTTATTACATGGAATTCACAAATCCTTCATTGTACGATCCTGTGCTATTTGAAGATTTTTGTAAAACATTCCATTCCTCCTTTATAGACCTACTTCTCTCATCATTTTCATGAGACACAGGGTCTTTATACATATCATCCAAGGAAGAGGAACAACTTAGGTTATCCCATTGTTTTCTAAGAGAGAGAGAGATCAAACTAAACTATAATAGCAATCAATACTCAATTCAAAAAAGTAAAATATAATTACATGTATTATACTTTGGTAGGATTTTTAAAAAATAATACTGATACAGTCTTTCCATAATATGGGCACCACTTTACCTGTTCAATCAATTTCAGCTTTGCTGCAGCCCAGGTTAACTTCTCTCAGACTCCTGAATAAGCCAAACCATTCAAACGACTGAGGCCATATGACACCAGCCTGGAATTCCCTCTTCCCTCCTCTTCTCCTTTGCAAAACCTAATTTTTAGTTAGATTTCATCTCAAGCCCTATATTTTTGAGATTCTAAACAATTCTAGATTATCTGAGAATCCTAGGATATCTGAAATTGTTTAATATCTCTTTCAATAATTAAATTTTAAATTGATGGTCATGTATTTAAAAGATAAAATCCCACCCCTGCCCCCAAAATATTAAAACCTGGCATAAACAACTAAAATACACAATCCCTTGAAAATGTAAGGCTGCAGTGAGCAGTCTGGATAAACAGTCTCAGATTGAGTTTTTAAAAAAATGAAATAAAATTCAAAAGACTGAAAGCACCTAAAGTGAAAAAAAGCAGGTATGTGTTTAGATTTTAGGGTTAATAATTAAGTAAATATTAGAATATTATTAAGTTTAATAAAAGCTTATGAAAACCTATCAAAAAGGCCACACCAACATTCAGAAATAGCTGGGGCTCTGTTGACTCAGATGGCTTATTCCATCTCTCAGGAATGCAAGTCGCTAATGGCAGCATGAGAGATGAGGTGATCTACCCATAAACACAGGGCTCTGATTCAGCCTGAATGCTAGTGATTTTAATGCCAGACACATCCACTTTCAGCTGGAGGGTATTTGTTGAGAGCTGCCGTGGAGAATGCCCACACTTAGAAAAAATGCACATCCTTAGCAACCACTAATGAATAAAATACAAACCTACTGATCAGCATTTGGAAGTTGCAAAAACCAATATGATCAGGTATTTTGTAGTACTTCCAGGTACACTAAAAAAAATCCCCAAAATATAGTAATACAGATTGGATTCAACAGGTGTTACCCAAGGTACCCTTCCTTTGTGATTCTTGGGAATTTTGTCCAAATAAGCTCTAAAAGCATGAATTTTGTTTTTTAAAATTTCTGGGCTGTCTTCTTCATGTCATGTGAATAGCATTTAGTAGTGGGAATTTCTTTGGGTTGGTATGTTGAAACCTATGGCATACCAACTGAAATTTGTCTGTGAAAAGACCTCTACCTCTGAGAGAGATATATTAGGAAAATGAGAAATCAACTATAAGCTGGTATCTTCGCCAACATTTCTGACCACTTCTACCTGCTTATTCACCCTAGATATTGACCCAAACAACTATTTCATGGAGATAACAGGAACTGATATTGAAAAAAAAATCAAGGAAATCCTGCCATTAAATTGTAATCAGAAGTCCTGGCTGATTTCCATTTCTATCACTTCTACCCATGAGGGGTGGGTAAATCAAGTAACCCACTGGAGTCTCATTTTATGACTGTGAGACAAGGACTCACATTCTTGCTTTGTTGTAACTTATCCAACGTTTACTGAGTAGTTACTATGCACTAGGGAGAGCAGTAGATGATATGCTAGGTATAGTCCCTATTTTCAGGAAGCTTGTCATTTATTTAGAAAGGAAGATAAACATCCAAATATACAAATAATATGAAGCTACATTTTTTTTTAAGTTGTAGTAAAGATAAAGGAAGGGGTACAAATAACAACAACAACAACAACAACAACAGGAAGATGTAGCTTAAGCCAGGAGGTCAAAGAACATCTCCTTAGGGAATGATATTAAGAAAAAAGGGTGGGAAGGTAGGGGTTGGAAAGAACATTCCAAGACAAAAGGAAAACATGTGCAAAGGCCCCAAGGCAAGGAGGAGTTTGACGTCCAAGAACAGCAAAAGACTCATGTGGCTACACCAAGGGGGAGAGTGGCAGGAGATAAGGCTCATGGTGTTGTTACAAGAATCAAAGAGAAATGTGTGTGAACACGCTTTACAGAGTACAAAGCCCTGTACCACTGTGAGAATGAACACAGTCATCGGTGTTTTAGGAGTCCTGCCCCGAGCACCAGAAGCAGTGAGCCAAAAAGAAAAAAAAACATTTGAATACAACTTGTACTTCTTATACCTCTCCTAAATTGACTATTTCTCTCATCTTTGCCATCAACCAAGGCGTAAGAAGATGTTCAATTTTCACCACTATTCTAAGTCTTAACATAAGACCTAGTTATCTTTTTCTTCATGTAACCAACTGGGCTCCTTTAAAGCCAGAAGATGAAATTACAGAAGCCCTTTTATGTCTAGGCAATAGAAAGCAGAGGAACTTAAAAAGCCAGGAATCCTTTATATATCCATCTGTTTTAAATAATACCATACAGGGTGCCTGGGTGGCTCAGTCGGTTAAGCATCTATCTGCCTTTGGATCAGGTCATGATCTCAGAGTTCTGGGATCCAGCCCCACATTGGACTCCCTGCTAAGCAGGGAGTGTGCTTCTCCCTCTGTCCCTCACCCCACTTGTTCTCTCTCTCTCTCTCTCTCTCTCTCTCAAATAAATAAATAAAATCTTTAAAAAATATATAAATACCATATACAAAAAACAAATGGAAAAGAGCTGGACATTACTTTTACCCATTGTCTCCAATTCTGCCACTGATTTTCCAATGGAATTTAAAAAACTGAACATGGGAGGAAGATGGTGGGGCTCAATTCCAACAAACTCTTCATTCATTCATTCATTCATTCCATCAGCCAGTATTTACTGAGTATCTACCAATCTCTGTAATATGAAGTATGAGGATTCCAGATTTTTATCACAGTGATTTAGTTTCATAATTATCCAGAGAAATGAAGAAGCTGGGGGCAGATTCCTATTTAAATCATGATCTTATCTCCTTTATCTAAATGTACTGTTAATTCAGAAGGATGATGCAGATTCCAGCTTCCTGGACAAGGCATCAGAAAGGGATTCTGACAACATGAAGGCTTTGAAACCAAGGGTCAAGAATGGAATGGGGAGGTAGGGGAGGAGGGTTGCGGGGAGGAGAAGCCAGAGGGGAGCAACAGGACTCTAATGTGGGGATGGGAGGAGGTGGAGACTGAGGTGCACACCGGGTATACTGATAGCAGTGTACGTGGACAGTGTGCTTGAATGTGAGCTCACTTCTCTTCTCCGAAGAGTGTATCAGGAGACAGCTTTGCTTGGAAGAGATTCTTAAACCAAAGTCATCAATAAAGCTTGTGCCTACTTCAGTAAGTGCTGTCTCCAGACCGTTTTTGTCTTTTGTCTCCCATACACTGAATACCTTGGGAAAACCGAGCTGACAGTGATGCATAATAAGATATCAGGCAATTGCTGCAATGAGAAACAGAACGAAAGGATTGTTTCTGCAAAGTTCCACATTAAGAAAGGATACAGAATGAAGTAGAAAGGAATTACCATTAATGTGGTTGAGGGAAATTGGGAATGAAGTACAGGTCCTAGAGGATAAACATGAAATCGTTTGGGTATGTTTAGCTGTAGATGGTTCATCTGATTTTTAATTGAACTGTCTAGAAACCAACAAGAAGCACAGAGATTTAGAAGAGCTAATATATCACAGAAAAACTCTTCAGAAATTTAGAAGAATCTCTTCCTGCAACGCATCATGGCACTCAGTGTCTATACATATTTGAGACTAGAATTAACAGGGGGAAGAATTGCTAGATACAGAATTGTGTCTTTTTTGCTTTGTCTTGTTTTGTTTCAGAAAGGAAAACAAACAAGAAGGTGAAACATGGCAACAGGAAAACAATTAAAGAGGAATGTCAAGAGCTATGCTACTTAAAAGTTTGTTCTTAAAAGGGGATAGTCTCATATTCCATACATTATCAGTAAAGAAAATTTAGATATCGGGATCCCTGGGTGGCGCAGCGGTTTAGCGCCTGCCTTTGGCCCAGGGCGCGATCCTGGAGACCCAGGATTGAATCCCATGTCAGGCTCCCGGTGCATGGGGCCTGCTTCTCCCTCTGCCTATGTCTCTGCCTCTCTCTCTCTCTCTCTCTCTCTGTGTGACTATCATAAATAAATAAAAAAAAAAATTTAAAAAAAGAAAGAAAATTTAGATATCATAGTGAAATTTTAAAGACATGAGTCTATTGTAAACAAATACCAATTAGTTAAAATACTTTACAGAGCTCCCTTCTCAAATGCAGTAGGAAAAATACAATAGGAAATCTAAAAGAACAATAACTCTTCCTGATTTCTCCTTTGCTTTGCTGTTTTTGACATACCAATGATCAGTTACTCCCTTTTTTAGTTATACAGTCACTGTAAATAGTGCTGAGAGCCCTTACAGAGCTCCACGACAGCCATTTCACTCTCTGTTCCAAATTACAATTTGACTCTTCCATGTTTAAAAAATTAGGTTAAATGTTCCCTGAAAACAACCACTACCGCATTACTACCATAACCACCACGGGTGCCAAAAATGCTTTCAATAAAATTTACCAAGTCAGTGTTAAAATGAGATTAAATCAATGTGAAAGACCCAAGTCCTTGCCACTGTAAGGGAATTGACACTGTCAGTCTCCTTTGGACACACATTAAATATTTATCTAATTGGAAAAGCCAACTGTTAGGGAAAAAAGGTCCATTTGTAGAAGTAGCAAAATTTAAAAGGGCAAACTGCTTCATATTTAAACACTCATTTTTATCTTACCAGCTAACAGACTTGAGAAATCACTGTCAGGCAGATCTATAAAGCAATTTCAAGTGCTAGTACTAGGTTGTGGGTAGAAGAAAAATCACTTACAAACATATATAAAAGGTGCCCTTATACAAAACCTGTAATAGGTGTACAACTTTGCTAAAGGTATCTACCCTATTGATTAGATATATTTAGAGCACAGAAAGCTATTGTGTGACAATTACCCCACAATCTTTGAATTGCTTATGCAACTCAATATCATAACCGAAACAAAGTTTTTTTTTTTTAATTAAGTAGCAACTTATTAATGATGGAACATAATCCTGGCTCTCTCATCAAAACCTACCTTCTCTAATCAAAAGGCTCATAACCATTCCCCAGTTCCGGGCTTTATTCTCTCTGATTCAATCTAAACCAATCTCTCAATTGATCTCTTTGACTTTAATCCATCCTCCACACTGTCAGAATACCTATCTTCCTAAAAAACAAACGTAAGAATTTCGTTCTTTCCTATTCATAGTAGAGCAGAAAAACCAACCCCTCAGCATAACATTCCTACTACAAATCTGTCCCAACCTGCCTCATCCTCCCACTACCATTTCTTGTCTCTTGCCATTCAACCCTCTTAAACACTGAATTCATACTTCCAAATGCTCACACCTTTGCTCCTGCCTTCCCTCTGCCTGTAACCCTCTTCTCTTCACCTGCACCTGTCAAAACCCTACTGTAGGCACAAAATCTTTGAACCACCTCTCCCAGCCTCAAAACCTTTATTTATTTATTTTTTTTTTTTTAATTTTTATTTATTTATGATAGTCACAGAGAGATAGAGAGAGAGGCAGAGACACAGGCAGAGGGAGAAGCAGGCTCCATGCACCGGGAGCCCGACGTGGGATTCGATCCCGGGTCTCCAGGATCGCGCCCTGGGCCAAAGGCAGGCGCCAAACCGCTGCGCCACCCAGGGATCCCGCCTCAAAACCTTTAAAATGCCATTCCCTTTTGCATACTTTGTCTTGATATGAGAGGTCTTATAGCTGTTGGGGGATGTGCCAGGTAAACTTTTATTCTCAGCATGCCATATAACAAGAAGCCCCAAAGCATCTTCTGCAATCTCATTTAAGATGCATTATGTCGGGTTTTTATATTGCTCTATCTACATTTGTTCCCCCGGGAAACTTTCTGCTCCTTGAGATTTAATTCATCATTTCTGTGTCAACCCCAGTACTTGAAAAAGGTTAAGCACTCAAGAGTCTTTGGACTGTATTGATATACAAACATCTGCATTGGCAGGATGGCCAAATTCAAGCTGATTCATAGTCACAGGAGGTTCTCAATGAACAGTTTTTGAATACTGTCCAATCTAGGCATTTTAAACTTTTTTTTTTTTTTAGTAGAGCAATCCTGTTTTCAACAAGGATTTTATTTGAAAGCCTAAGATGTAGAGCAGATAAACTCCATTCATGTTAAAACTTGAAGGAACCTATCCACATGTTTCCTACTCCCATCCCCAGCCATTAAAGGGAATCTGAAGAACACAGCTTAAAATTTACTTCACAGAAGTTAAAAAAAATACAGAGGAAGAAGATATTCACCCCAAATTCTAATACCTTAAAACCCTTTTTAAATTTTATCTGAAACAGACATTTCTTATCTATAAATTGTCAAGTAAAATGAATTGTTAGAATAGGAGAATTATTTTACAGCATTTCGTGAATGATTACATGGTTTCTAGTAACAGCCAGTCTTTAATATTCTTATTTTAAAAATTATTCTATAAAGTGATCTGCTTAAAGGCAATGTGCTGCAGCGTTTTCATGCTCAGCTCTAGAATCAGGTTCACTTTCAGCTACGTCACTTACTAGCTGTAGGACAAATTACCCAAGCTCATTTCTTTTTAGGATTTCCTCATTTATAAAATGCAGAAGGAAAAAAAATAGTACCTATTCCACAGGGTTTTGGTAAATAGTCAATAAAGTAATACAAGTATGAGCTTAGAACAGCTACCACATAGAGTCCAGTTAGTACACTGGAGTTTGTTAAGACCCATGATGAGAAAAGCAAATAAAGAGTATCAAGGGTGTCATTGGCTGGATTCAGTGTTTTACAAATGAAAAATTGTGTGCCCACTGAGATTGTAAGTATGTGCAGGTTGCTAAAAGTTTGCATTGTTCATTTTGTTAATCAAAGGACCTTGCCAACTGATTTAGCAATCCGCTTTTCCTTTCCAGTAAAACCCCCAATAATAATACAAAATTTCAGTGCATGTAGGTACACATTTATAATGTTTCCAGTTGATAAGTCCTGCTAAGTTAACAACGTAGCTATCCAAATGTTTACTGAATGCTTCTGTTCACCAGCCATCTGGATTTCTGTGAGGGAATATCATTCATCTCCAGGTAAAGCCATTCTGCAGATTCCACAGCAGTGTCTGTGCTGATTTTCAGCACTCCAGAAGCAGTTCCTGGAACTCAGCGGAGCAAATGTCTATTAGAAAAAAGTAGAAATTTCAGAGAAGAGCCTAAAATGGGAAAAAAGAGAAACCTATTCCAAATAGTCTGAAAATAAAACATCCTGCTTATGTTGTCATTGTGAGGACAAATAAGGGTTGTCTCAGAGCTCCCTATTTAATCATTTCACTGGACTGGAAAAGCAAAGTGCAAACCTGGATAATAAAACAAAGGAAAGCTATCAGGTGGTGGTCACAGATTTCAGAAACTGTATTTGACAGTCAGCTGGGCTGTAAAATGCTTCTGCAGAGTTAGTTCATGGACAGTCCTTCCTGCTTCTGATGCCCAGACTCACTGCAGAGGCTCAGCACAGTCCTGGGAGTGTGGGAACCGAGCAGGTTGCCTGCCGTGGATACCTCTGTCATACCCAAACAACTGTGAACCAAGCTTGGAATCAGAAAAAGGAAATCTCTCTTCTTGCAAAATTAAGACAGCAAGAGACTCACAGCCGTCAGAGAGTCCCACAAACCAATGGTTCTCAAATTTCAAACTGCAAAGAACTTGCCTTAGAAATTTTAGAAGATTGCTACATGGTAACAATTTTCCCAGTGAAGTAGAAATTTAACCAAGTGACTTGACTGGGCAGAAGACTGAGTAACCCAATGACCTACAAGATGGTGGCTTCCCTACCACTGCCAATACTACAATGTTGGTCTTTTAGCATGAGCTCATTTTCTGGGTTGGGAGTAAAGACAGGGAAGGTCACAAGATGGAGAGAGTGGTCCAAGGTACTCGAGAAGGAATGCAGTAGTGGAATTAGTATATCTCAGCTCCTGATCTTAGCTCTGGAGCATTCTTCCTATTTCTGTCAGACCACACTACCACTTCGGAGCTATGAGAACTGCAGAGAATACAGAAAGTTAGTAGTACCTCAAGGATTTTCCACTTTGGAGGCAGAAGATACTTGAGAGTTATGCTCCCTGACTGGCAGTGGTGGACACCAAATATTTTCAAGTGACTTTGTTGGCGATGCACATTAACAAGGCCACCAGACACAAAGTATGCGAAGAAACACATCCATGAGCATGTTGGAGACACTAGGCTGACATCCTCTGATAGCAATGGGAGCACCAGGCTAGTGACATAAACACCAAGCTACTAACAGACTGTGTGAATGTTAAGTATCTCATTTACATACTTTCATCAATCATGAGAAATAAAACTAGTAAGTACTCTGTTTAAAATTCATCTCACTTGAAGGAAAAGTTTCTCTATCTCAGCAATCTCAGTGTTTGGGCTTTTATCAAAAGTTGGCCAGAGGCCATTGCTAAAGGTAGGGATAGTCTCAGGTGCACACTGAACACCTATTCCCATCCCATCTCAAAGTTCTACCTTTTGAGGTACCTAGAGAGTGCCAGCTTGGACCAACTCATGCTAACGCCCCCCCAGGAGATGACATCATATAGAGCTGCTTTAATTTCTCATCCTCAGGTCTCCTTAATATAGACAATGACGACATGTCTACAAAAATGCTGATCACTGACCCTTGTAGAAAAACTTTGCAATAAATTCATTTTAGAGTTTAGAACAATGGCAGGAAATAAGTAAATTTACTGAAAACACCTATGTGTCACATCTTTTTTGGTTTTATTTTATTCTTTGCCAGATGTTCACGAGGAGGAGATAAGTATTGTTATATTCATTTTATAGATACATAGAGAACAGCTCAGGTAAGTTACAATCTGTCTAAAGTAAACTGTGAGTGAAGGACAGAATGTAGATCAGAATTCACTTTGGTCCATTCTATTCTCCCATTGCCTCTCTCAACAAAAGTTTAATTTCTCCTTTATAGATTAAAAAAAATGATGGGAACTTACTGCAATTCCCTTCTAGAAAATTCTTCTAGGATATTCATTGCTCAAAAGCCATACTTCCTGGGTTCTTTTTTTTTTTTTTTTTTCCTTAAGATTTTATTTTTTAATGAGAGACACACAGAGAGAGAGACTTCAGCAGAGGGAGAAGCAGGCTCCCTGTGGGAAGCCTGATGCAGGACTCATCCCAGGGTGAAAACCTGAGCCAGTGGTAGACTCTCAACCACTGAGCCACCCAGGTGCCTCACTCTTGGGTTCTAATGTTGTCTAATCTTCTTTAACTTTTTTTAAAAGTAGGCTCCATGCCCAGTGTGGAGTCCGATGCAGGGCTTGAGCTTACAACACTGAAATCAAGACCTGAGCCAAGATCAAGAGTTGGACACTTAACCCACTGAGTCACCTAGGTGTCCCTATTTAATACTATTTTATTAGTAAAATGTTCTTGTAGCTTTTCACACATAGGTACCAAAATCCTCTGGAAATTAGGGGCACATAAATAATCAACAATTTAGGAAGCATTAATTCAGGCACTTTATTTTTTAACCACATGCTTCAAACTACAAGGTAGGAGCTTTATCTATAACAGATAGTTTGAAAAGTCACTTTAACATTGGAATTCTTAATATACCTTTTACCTTTGCCATGTTTGCCCATATTTACTAAGAATGATACCACATACATAACTTAACGCAGCATTTTTTAAAAATCTGGAGGAATAAGCAGACATGGAGACCAGTCAGATGTCACCTCAAACCCATACATGCTTGTTCACAAAAATTTACCCAGAAATCCTGCTTGGTGCCCTAGCTAACAGGCAGCTATCCTTGAGGAAGAGAAAATAGAATGTTTTTCACCAGATTGCAATTTTCATTGCATCATATTCTGAAATAGGGCCACGTACAATACAAAGGACATCTGCATTGGCAGTTGTGAAACATGCAGAATTTTGTAGGCAGTCGTTGGGAGTTCTGTGCCACAGGAGCATAGCTGAGTAATGGACAATGCCAGAGGTATTCAGCCTTGACACTTGCTTAGCTGCTTAATGAGATCATGAACAGTTATGTTAGCCTGTTGATAAAGCTGGACAAACCAGTCTTAAACACCAAAGAAATACAATCTAGGAATTTGGACTTAGTGATCATTGAATATTAGTTGCTGCCTATAAAAACTGAGTCACCCTGAAAAGATGTCCAAAGAGTACACTAAGGGGAGCTTCAACAAGAAATGCCATAAAAAGTTTGGCAAGATTCATCTGACCCAAAGACTACAGCCTAATTACATGTGTTAAAGAGATTTCATCAGCATCCATAAGGATTAGTTGTTCTAATATCTACAAAGGCTGAGATGACATTTTGAGAACTACCTTTGTAGGGGAAGGCTCCACGTGTAAGACTTAGGTAAAGTGGGTGTTATCCAAAACGATCTTTTTTAGGAGACAAAGTAGGACAATGTTTTTTTTTTTTTTTCATGAATTCTTCAAAGTAGAAATAGGATCCTCTGATTGAAATAAACTTTAATATCTGAAGGTCTTGGTATTTTAAAAACCAAATTACATCTCAGTCTAATATAAGGAATTGATTTTAAAAACAATATACAAACAATTCCTTTAATGATACAGGTTATTATTTGGTATAGGTTAAGTATGAAATAAATTATTTTTTATTTCTGAATTTTAAGTATGCATGTATCCCTTTCTTTTCTTTTTTTAATTTAAAGATTTTATTTATTTTAGAGAGACAGAAAAAGAGAATGTGTGCAAGTAGCAGGAGGGAGAGACAGCAGATTCTGTGCTAAGTGCAGAGCCCAAGAGGAGGCATGGTACCAGGACCCTGAGATCATGACCTGAGCTGAAATCAAGAGTAGGATGCTTGTCCCACTGAGCCACCCATGCACCCCAACATGTTTTCCTTTCTTGAACAATAGTTTTGCTTAGGAAAATACAAATCCAAAACCCTTTTCTTCATTATCTAAATCAAGATATGTCAAGGATAGAATTTTTAGGAAAAGCAAAAAAGATAATAATCCTAAAGCAAAAAAAAAAAAAAAAAAAAAGAGAGAGAGAGAGAGATAGGAGAAGGAAGAGGAAGGTGAATCCACAGCCTTATGTTATGAAACCATAAGCACAACTGAGGGTCACATAACTTGGGGACAACATAGTAGCTTTTGATTCTCTCTTCTCATATGTGCCTTGCTGACTGTGTCAGCTTTTGTCTCTCAGCCTGGCTCTGTATAGGACACACCTGTGGGCAACTCAGAGCTTACAGCCTCAGACCTTGTAGCCAGAGAAGATAGGAAGCTATCACTAACTCTGGTAAGACAAATGTCAGGGAAGGACCCTGGGCAACAGAGTTTGGGTCACATACTCAAGTCTGGACCGAATGCCTTGGTATATGCTATCTGAAACAGCCAGAATCCTAAGTCTCCCAGAGGCCAGGGGAAGAACTAATTTTAATTATCAGCCACCATTAGAACCAAATGATCAGAGGTGAGAAGAAGTACATCTGAACAGGCAAAATAGTAAGTATTCATTTCCCAAAATATTCACAATTAACATTGCAATTACCCCAAATGTATCCTTTTTTATTTAAATCAACATTTCACACACATACACATTTTTTGTCCTAAAAAGTATACACTGTATTCTGTACTTCTTAAAACAATTTTTTTAATTGTACACATTTAGTACAAAATAAGTTGTGAAACACTGTTCTGGTAATTTCTCAAAGACACAAATAGAATCATTTTTACATAAACAGCATTTCCTTTGCATCCAGAATCACTGGTCTTTAAAATTTAGGATTTCATTCAAAGGAAGAGAATGTGAAATTGGAATACAGAAGAGAGGCGATAAAAACTGTCTCTGCAAACACTAGGAAAAAGATGCATTTTTGGCAAATAAGAACGTATCTTCAAAATCTGCTTTAAAATACTTTGGGGGTAGCCCCGGTGGCTCAGCAGTTTAGTGCCGCCTTCAGCCCAGGGCGTGATCCTGGAGACCCGGGATCGAGTCCCACATCAGTCTCCCTGCATGGAGCCTGCTTCTCCCTCTCTCTCTCTCTCTCTCTCATTCTCATTCTCTGTATCTCTAATAAATAAATAAAATCTATAAATAAATGAATAAACTTTGGAAAAGATCATATTCTATAATACTCCAAATTGAGTTCTAAGCTGAGATAATTTTTTAAAAAAAGTATAGGACTCAGTAAATCCAACTTAGGCTGTGTTGAAAAGATGTCAATTTAATAGCTCGTGCATAGGCTGTCATAATCTTCCAGGTGGGTCAGATTGCTTACAGCAACCACAGGGACTCTGACCAAATCATGCTCTCAAAAGCAAGTTTCTGACTTCAACAGGAAGTGTATTCTAAACTTCAGGCCAAAAGTAGGCATCAATAAAAAATCTTTGTAAGCCAAGGGTATGCCTTGAAGCCAGAGGTCAAGAAAATGCACTGAATTAAAGTCAAATAAGGTACTTGGAGTTAGAACAGCTCAGACACTAAAGATCAATACCAAAAGCAGCAGCAGCATCAGGAAAGCAGAACAGAACCTGCTTCTGGAGAGCGAGAACAAAAGTACCTTGCTTGGAATATCACTCATGCAATTGTAGAGATGAGCAAGTCACCATATGCATTATGCAATTAAAGTGTATTTATTCAAAACAAGTACAAACCTGATGTAAAATTTCCTTTAGTTGAAAAGCTAAAGTACCTTCTAGGGGTTTTCTTATATCTGTTTTCTGTATTGTGATAGAAGTCTTGTGTTTGTGTATGGACCAAGGCAACAGGGAAACTGGGAAGAAGGCAGGGCACCAAATGGCAAACAGGGATCAAACAACAACAACAAAAATTCTGGCCTCTAGCCACTTGCACCTGGTAGAGAGTGTCAAGAAAAACCACAGATTTATGCCTGGGGCTTTGCAAGTTTTTAAAAAAATCTATTAATTCTTTCAACAAATATTTATTAAGTATCCATTACCTGTCAGGCAGTTTGCTAAGAGGTAGAGATGCAAAGATGGAGAAGACAAAATCTCTTTCCTTGAGAAGATTACAATGTCCGAGGGAGGCTCAAAGTAAAATTTACATTATGAGCAAAGGTCTAAGCACGGTATAAATTCAGTGAAAACTCAGATGAGAGAGCATTTCATGCTAACTGATGAAAATAAGTGGGAGTCTAGAATCTAGCTATAGAGAATGACACAATATTCAGTGTAAAACTAAGACCAAATCAAAAGACTAAACTGGAGTTTAAAAACTACCAGTGGGTAAGGAAATCATGTCCAAACATATTTCTTGTAAATGTTGAGTACTTCCTGCTTTGGGATGGGCCAGAAATATCAAGATAACAAGTTGAGTATATTCTGCTGAAACCAGGAAGTAAAGAGGACCATGAAAACTAAACCTGAAAAAAAATTAATGAAAAGAACACTTAAAAGAATTAACAGACCAAAAAAAAAAAAAAAAAAGTAGAACTTGGAATGAGACCTAGGAAAGAGATAAATGTTTGTTCATGTTTGAGATATCAGTTCATGGACTCAAGGTAGTGTTTGCTCCCTTCAATCAAGAAATCTTACAGAAAGAGTTAAGAAGAGTCCTAATATGTCCCTTATTCAGCAAGACTTGTAGTACAGAGAACTTCAAATTCTTCCAGGCTCCCCCTTTCCTCTTCTCTCCTTCCATGACCTCTTGTAAGGCTTTGATCATTTGAAAGGAATGTGTGGGTGGTGTGTAACCTTTAGAAAACGTTTTTCTGCCAATTTACTAGAGGGAAGTTTTCTTTTTCTTTTTTTCCCCTTGCCCTAAGTTCTGACAAAACCACGCCTCACTGCATTGTGTAAAGCCACTCAGAGGCGTCCTTGAAAGACTCCAGTGAGAAGGGGAGGGAGCCAAAGCTGTGAAACCAGACAGCACCCCCTCAAAACCAGATTGTTGTGGCCCCAAATAATCCTGTCTCTTTGTGTGGGATGGCTAGTGGTTGGTGAGTCATATTACCAGGTGTATTTATAGAACATGGATTAAAAATAAATAAATAAAAAGCAGTTATTGCCTCTTGAGAGTCTCAGAATAAGCAGAGAGAATAGCCAAAGGAATGTCTGAAAATCACATGTACTACTGTTATGAGAGAGCAGGCTGGCTTGAACAGATCAACTCAGGATAAAAGAGTTCATTCAAAAGATAGGGAATCTGATGGAGTCTTCTGTATTGTCCCCTACTTCTTCATATAGTGGCACACACTTGAAAGATAATCGATAAAATTTGTTACAGAATCACTAGCAATGACTGTCAATGAACAAGTTGGTTCTCATTTGTTTCATTAATCTATTTCCTGTTTCAGTTTGAAATATGCCTGGTGCATAAGAATATCCCTTTTCACTATGTCTTCATTTTATATTTAGTGCATATTAAAGTTACTCTTATAAAATGAAGTAGTTGAGCTCATGGCAACTATATTGGGTAAAGAAGATCTGAAGTGGTAACTGAGTAATGAATACCCTCCCTCAAAAAGTCACTTATTGATCGGGTAACTGGAGTTACTAACTAGTAAGCTGAGCTGGGCAAAGTTTTCCTATTTTAGGAGCTCAGAACCCCTCAAATACTTCTGAACTGCTTCCCAGAGCAAGTTCCTCAGGAAGAAACAGGACCTTAATAAAAGACCCAAAACGTAGTTTCAGTTTTGAAACAGCAAAAGTTATACAGTGGTGGAGAGATGGGTGTAAAGTATACATACACACTTCAAGAAAGGATATCAACCACTGAGGCCACTAGGTTTTTGCAGTCCCAAAAAAAGTGGTCTCTAAAATCAGATGTGTGGACCCAAAGGACGTGCAAAATCATCCACTTTGATGAGGGGGGAAAAATTAGAACTTACATCTTTATATCTAAGATTGTCTAATAAAATAAATAAAACTTTACTAATATTTAATATATAGATTCTAAATAACATATATATTAGGTCTATACATATTTGTAGGTTCTGTGTTCAAATATCTTTCTCTGACTGGCTTATGTTATTCATTGGCTTTTTGTGTTTCATTTACTGTGTTTCCTATGTTTTATTTTTTTTTAAGATTTTATTTATTTATTTAGAGAGAGCGCACATAAGCTGGAGGAGGAAAGGGAGAGAGAGAATTCCAAGTAGATTCCACACTGAGCTTGGAGCCCTTTGTGTGGCTCAATCTCATGACCCTGAGATCATGTTCTGAGCCAAAATCAGGAGTCAGACACTTAACTGACTGAGCCACCCAAACACCCTCTTCCTATGTTTTAGAAGAGAACTGGAATACAGGAGCATTCAAAACATTGTTTTTTTAGTGAACTAGAAAACATTTGATTATAAAGATTGGAGAGTACTGACTCAAGTGTGATAAAGGTGAGGTTTTTCAAATAATTAAATCAGAACAAGCATCAAATAGTGCTTATGCCTTTGTCACATTGTATAGATCAGAAAGATCCACACCAGTGGCTTCTAACTCCTTTGGATAAGGAAAGGATTAAGCATAAAAGTTTGAGACCCAAAACAAGCCTCCCTGTGGGCCAGAGAGGGAAGCATCATCATCATCTGGAGTTGGCCACCAGAGAAGGCCAGGGGAAGCCATGTAATGGAAGAAGATCTGGAGGAGTCTGGATTCTAAGAAACTCAGAGACACACAGAAATCCCAACCTCCCTCACCGTAAATGCATTAAAAACTACATGAAATCCATCTTAAAGCAGACTGGAAAATTTCCCCCTTTTTCTCAATTTGAGAGAAAAAGAGAATATCTTCACCCGCTAAAATAAAAATAAAAATCAGAGCTCCCACTAAGAAAGAAATATGGATTTGTGAGTCATATAGTACTGGGTTTAAATACCAATTCACCTACTTATTAACTGTACAATTTTGAACAAACTCCTTCATTTCTCCAGCCTCACTTTTATCATGAATTAAAAAAGAAAGGTGAACACCTTTCACAGATTTGTTGTGGTGATTAAATAAATTAACAAAGCATTTCCCAAATTTTAGTCTTTCTTATAATGCTTCAAAATTTTATTCATTCTAACACTTCTAGTATTATCTCTCATTTTTTCTCTTAAATTCAGGCATTTAAAAAGAAAACTTTAAAAAAAAATAAAATAAAAAAATAAAAAGAAAACTTTGTATCATTGTCATAAATTATCACTTATCATACATAAAAAACATCAGAAAGAGGAATACGTTCTCCTAAAATTAGGGAAACCACATTTTTTTTAGTTGCCCGGACAGTTCATTTCTGTTGTCCTAGTGTATTTATTAATAACATTCCTTTTACTCACAAAAATATTTCAGTCTAGACAATAAATGATGGGAGTCACTTGACCTAAAATTTTCTGTGTACCCCCAGGGGTGTACTTAGTATTGGGAAACATGGGCTCACACATGTGAGCGCCCAACAGGGCACCTGGCACACGGGAAGAACCAACCATGATAATTTTTTTCCATTCCTGGAGTGCATGTGAGATGCTAACCATAGTCCTAATAGCTCCAAAGTCTAAAGAGAGTACTAGGTTTGAGGGGGACAAACTCTGTGGAAGCAGGAACAGAGAGAGCAACAGCTGTGGTCACTGACCCTTTCATGTCTTTGTAGCCTCACATGCTAGTATCAAAAACAGAAGTGCTTCAGATACCAGGTAATTCTGATATAGGTATATTAATGAATAAGCATGATTTAGCATCTCCCAAAGGTAAAAAACTGATATTTAACAAAACAAAAGAGCAAACCTCCAGTTACAAAATAAAGACTAGGGATATGATGTATAGTACGATGACTGGAGTTAACACAGCTGTATAGTATATTCTAAAGTTTTTGAGAGAATAGATCCTAAGAGTTTTTACCACAAGGAAAAAAAAAACACTTTTGTTTTTCTTTTTTTTTTTTATTTTGTATCTATATGAAATAATGGATGTTAACTAAACTTAACTATGGTAATCATATCACAGTATATGGGAGCCAGTCAAATCATTATGCTGTACACCTTAAACTTATACAGTATTATATAACAATTATATCTCAATGAAACTAGAAAAAACAAATTTAAAAAAAATACCTGAAAAAAAATACCTGAAAACAATAAATCAACAAAGTATCTTTTTCTTTCTGTATTTATATACACATTAATATATTCATATAGTATACACATAGTGTTATTTATAAATGTATCATATGTATAATAAATACCAGTAATATGTATACATATAATATGTCTACCTACAATAAAGAAAAAACACAGGAATTGGTGAAACTCTAGAAATTCTGAGAAAATAGAATTTTTAATCTGAGCTCTGAGTTAACAAATTTGGTGATGACTGAGAAGGAGGGTTGATTTTAGATTCTCTTAGTTTTTCTGGAATTACATAAATGAAAACTGCACTAAAATCAAACAAATCAACTAAAATTTTAACATCTGAATCTATTACCTTCTACAGCATAAAAAATATTTTGTTGAAATGATAAATTACCACTGTTAATATATAGTTAAAATAGACAATAATTATTTAAAGAAAAAGATGAATTGTGAGTAGGGATATGAACCATTTTAAAAGACTGTTTGCATGTTTGCAGAACTCCTGTCTTCCAATGAGAATTGTAATCTTTACAAGTAATGTCTTGATTTTGGTAATAAGTACCAAGTACTAATGCTAAGGCAAAAAGAATGTTTCCAAGAATACAGGGTAATATGAGTAAATCTTAAAACTGATCCCATGTGCCTAGATATAGAATATAATATCATATTTTTAACTAGTCAGGAAATTTCCTTTTTCATTCATAGCAACTATGTCAATTCCATGACAAAATGACAAAATGGATTCTGCATTGTGTTAATAAGGGTGTTTAATACAGTTCTACTTGTAATATATGCTCAAAATGTTACAAAATTGTGTGCTAAATAAAAACACTGCCCATGTGAACATGCCAAACACCAGAAAAAGTAAGAAAAATAACCAGATGACTAATAAACAAAAACAGATAAAGGAAAATATGAGCATTTTAAAAGGTCAAAGAAAAATTCAAGTAGCTAGAATTCTGTGCATTTGCCCTCTGAGGCTTTCTGAAAACTCCTTTAGTGGCAAAATACCTTCCCAAGTGAAGTAGTTTTGCAAGTGGTTTCAACTCCTCTGATGTGTTACTGTCTAAATCAAGAAAACACTTCCTTTGTCTGCTTATCTGTAGGTGCTTGAGTATGCAGAAAGGATGAGGTTCCAAGTGGAAGGTACTTCCCCAATACCTAGTAACCTGTAGTTCTAAATGCTGGGCTGTTTGCACATTCAAAAGGTAGTTTTTAAAACAAGTATAGACATTTTGTGTAAAAAGATATCCTCTGTGGTTTTTCTTTAGAATAGAGGGGAAAAAGATTGTAAGATATACTTCATTATAAGGTAGGATCTTAGGTATAGATTAGTATTTTTGTTGTTGCTATTCTCTTAGAGGAAATTTTTATTCAGGGTTAAATTGAGGCTACCTCTGAGCAAAATAATGGAAATATGAATGGAGATGGAATTCAGGCTAGGCCTTTTTCTGTTTTTATTACTGAGTTTCACTCATTCATACAGTCACTATAATACTTATAAGTTACTACCTTTTCCAGAAGCATTTAAATGTTAAAGGTATATCCTCTCTCCAAATTCATCTAGAGATTCAATATAATCCTGATGAAAATTTCCAGAAGCTTTTTTTTTCCCTCAAAACAAGCATATTCTTAAAGTTACATGAAAATGCATAGGACCTAGAATCATCAAAGTAAGTCTCAAAAAGAACAAAGCTAAAAGAATTATACTACCTGGTTTCAAGATTTATTATAAAATTATGTAATCAAGACAACGTGATAGCTGCAAAAACTGGACATACAGGGAATAGGATGGAAAGTCCAGAAGTAGAGCCATGCATATAAAGTCATTCAGTTTTAAACAAAAATGCCAAGACAAGTCTTTTAAAGAAAATGGAACACTTAGAGATAAGTGTGAAAATCAGTAAAAGCCTTGGCCTTATTTTATTTCATGTTATAAACAAAAAAGTAAGTGGACCCTCAGTGTAAATATGAAAGCTAAGCTATAAAGCTTATAGAAGAAAATATGTAAGAAAATCTTTTTGACCCTGAGTTAGGCAAGAAAAATTTTAAACACACATATGCACATACACATATAAGCATGAACTATAAGAAAACAAAAAGTCAAGCCACAGACTACTGGAATTCATTATCTAATAAAAGACTTAGATTCAGAATATACAAAGAGCTTTTATAACATAACTTTAAAAGAAAGAATGGGCAAAAGATATATAGACATTTCACACAAAATAATATAAATCTACAATATGATTGGCTAATTGCCACCTGAAAAGATACTCAACATTATTAGACATAGAAGAAGTATAAATTAAAACCACAATGAATACTACCCACAAACACTAAAGTGGTTAATTTTAAAAAGACTAATAATACCAAGTGTTTTCAAGGATTCCACATCCTTGCATGGAGAAAATGGAACCCTCATACACTATAAGTGGGAATATACAATGGTGCAACTACTTTGCAAAAACTGTTTTTTGTTTGTTTTTAAGTTACCATATGACCCAGCCAAATGGGTCCCAGTTATTTACTCACATGAAATGAAAGCATATGTCCACAAAAGACCTGTATATGAATGTACATAGCTTTATTCATAACTATCAAACCCTGAAACCAACATAAAATCCATCAAGAGGTACATAAATAAAATACTATATATATATATATATATATATATATATATATATATATCATTGTGTATATAGATATATATACACATTCCTTTTATTGCTCAACAATAAAAGGAATGAACTACTGATATATGCAACAAGGCAGCTGAAGCTGAAAATCAGTATGCTGAGTTCTAAAAAAACATATAGAAAGCTTGTGCTCAGGAAAAGTGGAAGAAGTTCAGACTAGATAGGCAAGGGGGCAATGCTGTGAATATCTTGCATTCAAATGAGTTTGAATTTATCATATAAAACAGTTAAGAATTGAAGCAGGGAAATGCTATAATTAGCTCTAGCAGGAGGAAGACTAGTTAAAACACTATCACATGTTCAAATTATAAAAAAAAAAAAGAACAAGGGAATAATACAACATTCAAGGTAGTAGTTGCCTCTAGAGAGAAGAAGGATATAAATTAAGAGAGGGGCATAGGTAGATGATACAAGTTATTGTCCTAGTCTTGGGTTAGATTGTGTTCATTGCCAAGATTATGCTTCAGATTTTGGTATGTGTTACATATTGTATCTTGTATAGGCCAAACATCATGCTATCAAGAAAGAAGGCCATGTGGAAATATGATAAAAGAAAAAACCTACAGGAATAGTTTGGACAACATATAATAAGGACTGATGTAGGATGGGGGTGATGGTAATAGGAATGGATAGGAATAAAGTCACTGAGTGGGAAAGAGGAGGAGAATGAAAGAAAAGGGAAAAGATAGAAATAACCTCTAGAACACTAGCTCAGAGAATTGTATGAAAAAGAAAGCCATCTGATTACTGAAAGATATTTGAGAGAGGGCTTCTCTAAACCTTTTAATGTCATATAATAACCATGACCATCTACTTGAACTGTACAGTTAATCCAGGAACCTATGAAACCTCAAATGTAAAGGCCTATTAGAAACACAGGTAATAATATCACAACAAGGAAACATATAGATGTACTTGTTATAATACAACATTATAGTTCTTATAACAGCACAGATTACAAGAAATACTTTAAAATTCTTAGCACTTGGGATCCCTGGGTGGCGCAGCGGTTTGGCGCCTGCCTTTGGCCCAGGGCGCGATCCTGGAGATCCGGGATCGAATCCCACGTCGGGCTCCCGGTGCATGGAGCCTGCTTCTCCCTCTGCCTGTGTCTCTGCCTCTCTCTCTCACTGTGTTCCTATCATAAATAAATAAAAATTAAAAAAAAAAAATTCTTAGCACTTTCGGTGCTGCAAAGGTATATTACCCATATATAAAGTGGCCTGATTTTTATGCTCAAGTCAACTATGCCACATACCAAAGAAATCTGAAACTGACAAGCTGAAGATAGACTGTCAAATTTCAGGGCATGTGAAAACTCTTATTCCTATAAAAGAGCTGCAATAAAGGCTCTGTTGAATCACATCAGGCTTTCACTACTCAACTGTGAGTTAAAAACAGCTCCTTTCCTTAGTCTTACTTGCCCTGCTCCTGGCCTTAAGAGAAGTGAACAAGGAAAATCAAGGACCATGGGGAGATTACCAAGAAAATTTATTCTGGCCAAATTCTCAAAACAGGTTCATTTTTAGTCAACCTATACCAACATTTAGGCACCAACGTAAGTGCTCTTATGCTTTCATTAAGAGTTTTAATGCCAAATAACAAAAGTCTATCCTAGATGTTTACATTAACAGTGGGGGTTTTTACCTTGTCTACTCTTGCTGTCATGTCTTAGAGTCATATAGATTAAGAAGTGCTGATATACACTGGGGGATGTATGGAATTGTCAAATCATTGTACAGCTGAAACCAATATAACACTGTACATTATACTGGAATTAAAAAATTAAAAAATTAATTTTTAAAAAAGACACATATGGGGCAGCCTGGGTGGCTCAGCAGTTTAGCGCCGCCTTCAGCCCAGGGTGTGATCCTGGAGACCCCGGGATGGAGTCCCACGTCGGGCTCCCTGCATGGAACCTGCTTCTCCTTCTGCCTGTGTCTCTGCCTCTCTCTCTCTCTGTCTCTCATGAATAAATAAATAAAATCTTTAAAAAAAAAAAAAAGACACATATCTAACATATCTAGCAGAGTTTCATTTTGAGGAAGCATCTTGAGATGAATCTTAGAATTCAATGGAGATGTTTGAAAATAACTGGTTTTTAATCATACTTTTTTTTTTTTTTGGTGCAAAATGGTGGTTTTATTAAGGCATGGGGACAGGACCCATGGGCATAAAAAAGGGGCTGCTGCCTGCTGCTTCCACCACCCTGGGATTATAAGGAACAAATGATTATATAATTTGGGGTTGGGAGAAGTAAAGATAAGGGAAATTCCAAAGGGATCTTCATATGCTAAAGAAGACACCTGATACTAGAGGCCTTGGTTTGTTAAACCAAGGTTGTTTTTCCCTCTAGCAAAGGCATTACTATTAAGATAATTAGGAGCTTCCTGAGGAAGGGTATACTCTGCCTGCCTCAAGTATCTGCCCCTGCGCTGCAGGTGATGCGGACATTTAATTTTATCTACATTTCCTTCTGCCTTTGTTTCTCACATCATATCTCCCTCCTGCCCCACCCCCCAACCCTGACCCCAACAATTTTGACCCTTAAGTCTTTAAGGTTGCTGAGGGTGGAAGGTCTTATCTCCTGTAATTTCTTCTTGTGAATAGGGACATAAAAATGTCCCTACCTATGGGTCAACACTGGTCAGCTAAGGAATTTATTATATAGGAGTTACTAAAGGCAGAGGCAGCCAATCCAGAGTAGACAACATATATGAACCTCTTTGGATAGAAGAATCATCTGTCCCTGGAAGTTACTGCAGTGAAGGAGTCGTAGTACCAGGCAAGGAGACACCAGAAAAGACAACAAAATAAGGTTAATATTAAGAGAAAGAGAAGCCTGAATGAAGAGACCTTTGGTGGTTAACTAAAATTGTCCTCTAGTCCTTTATCGTTGTTTGAAGAGAAATTTGAGATCTTCCACTGGTTCACAGGAATGAGAACGCAGGTTAGTTTGCTCACTGGTTTCCTGTAAAGGAGATACAGGTTTTATTCTAGATATACAAGCCCATGAAAAACGTCCCTCTAATTTTACTGCAGTGGGAGTATATATATGACCAGTGGGGTCCCTTCCATTTTGGAGTAAAATCTCCTCCTTCCCCTGCTCTGTTAAGACTTCCAATCCTTTAAGTAAACCACGTCTCCAGGGTTTATATGAGGTGGGTTGCTAGTGACTGTCAAATCAAGTTTAGGGAGGATATGGTTTGCATATTCATTTAGAGATTTATGAATTAACCCGGCCTCACGTGAATAATTAAAAAAACATTATAGTCTCCATCTATAATATTTGCTCTTCCAGACTAAGGAAACTTTTTCTTAAGACATCAGTGAAATACAAAAATAAAAATAAAGTATTCCTCTTTGAACAATTGAAGCCTTTAACTTTTCTCTCTACTTGAACCCTCTGAAATTCAAAAGGTCTCAAAAGAATTCTTTCTTCCAGGGCAATCATAGTCATTTGCATAAATTCAATAAGCATCTGTTCTCCTTGTAACAGGACATCATTGGAAACACTGGTTATTTTACCAAGACTTTCACTAAAATGTCATATTTGAGAGACTTGTATAGACTCCGATATGACCAGTTTTAAGGAACTAAGGTTGACTTCATGAAACGTGGAGCCATAAAGCCCCTTGGAAATATTGGCCTGATACCTTGGTTACGGAGTTGCCAGCAGCCTCACCAGGTGAGTAAAGAATGTCACTTCCTGGCAGGTGCAGAAACCTCACGATAATTATACTCTTCTTAACAGACAAAAAACTTTGGACTTGTACTCAAGCCTAGCTACCAATTATTTTGTTTTAAGTTAGAATAAAATTTGGCAGGTGTCAAGCAATCTCACATTCTAAATGGTTAGAAAAGCATGGGTAGGCCCTTAATTACAAAAATTCCTAATTGGCATATATGCAAATTAAGTACTACATTTACAGAAATTAAGTTACTTTCATTTCTTTTTTAAAATTTAGTTCCTTTGTCAGTGATGCGTATTATTTTTCCTTTCTGTAGTCATTTTTATTTCTACAAGTTGAGTAAATAATAGTCCTAGCAATCTTGAGTTTTTGTTAGTGTCACTGTTGTTTCTCATGTGTACACACACTCACACATACACACCCCTAAAGGAAGAATCTAATGTGTTAATAACTCTGTGACTCTTTCCAATCATAGAGTGACCATTCCTATACAATTTTACATTTATATTTAATGAGCTCATTTATTAAAGCATATTTTAGGGCAACTATTGGCATAAAATTTAATCATTTCGATGCAAATAAGCAAAAAGAACTTACACTTTCTGAACTTATTTTGATTCATTTAACTCTAACCTTTACTGAACTTTTACTGACACTTGATAGTTAGCTAGAAACTACAAAGACTATTTTTAAAATTAGATTCTTCAATCTGTTACTTTAAGAAGTTACAATCTGATTGTGAGAACAACATATACCCATGACAAGCAAAGGACATGGATATATTTAAGATAATGCAGAATAACTGATGTGCCTAAGAGAATGTGAACAAAAAACTTATCAGTGTAGAGGAAGCAGGAAAAAAAAAAAGTCTTTAATTATAACTTAGGAAGTTTATTCATGGCGTTCTGGAGCATCTCCCTAACCCATTCTTGGGACTTAGGATACACTTTTTTTTTTTTAAGGAGATACTTTCAAAGATAAAATGGAAACCTAAACAAAAATGTTAGTAAGGTTTGTGTCTTAGTCTATTTGGACTGCCCTAACAAATTACCACAGACTGGTGGCTTAAACAACAAACGTTTATTACTTAAAGTTCTAAAAGCTGGAAGGTAGAGCCACTGGCAGATTCGGTTTCTGCTATGGGCCCGTTTCCTGGTTCATAGATTGCTGTGTCCTCACAAGGCAGAAAACTGAGAGAGCTCTCTGGGATCTCTTTTATAAACGCAAATTCTTGAGGGCTCCATTTTCATAACCTAATCATCTCCCAAAGGCTCCATCTCCTAATACCATCACAATGGGAGTTATGATTTAAACATATTAATTTAGGCAGACACAAATATTCCATCTATAATGGCTGGTGACACAGTAATCTTGAGGTGTGCTCTGAGGTTTTCGTTTAAGTAATGAAATAGTTATGGGACCTATCAGCCCTAAACGGTGACACAAAGAGGGAATCATTAAAAACTTGTTGAGGAAAATTACAACTTCTCCTTAGTTTCTGGGATACAGGAAGGGAGTTCTTCGCTAGGGAAATTCTAAGTGACAGGTCCTTTGGTGAGATTTATTTCAGAGGCTGGTTGATAAACTCTGTGTGTGTGTGTGTGAGTGTGTGTGTAAAATTTAATGACTTGATTATGAATTTTAACTTAGTTCTATCAAAAGAGTACCACAGTTTCAAAAAATAAAACCTGCATTGATGGGTTCTCCCTGTGTAGGATCTATCCTTTATTTTCTTCTTGATCCTCAATAGGACCTGCTCTGGCAGTTTGGAAGAGATAAGGTGCCTTTTATATTGAGAACCATTTTCGGTCATGGATTTTGTCATATGGAGCCAAAACCATTTGAAAATGAGGTGACAGTGTTGCTCTAACAGGCTCCTGAATTGTTCTCTGACTGGGATTATTGCTCCTCTTGGGCAGGAAACCATGACATGTGGCTCAACTGATTTACCAGAAGCAGTAATTGTTTAATGTGAAGGTTGTCAAGTTTCATTTTCCTGGTGCTGCTGTGCTTGCAGAAAGTTGGCTAGTGAGTTAGAGAAAAAGCCAACTGGGAGAAGAAATCAATGCTGCTTGAGTGCCACCTCACATCCCCCAAGACACCTCTTAAAACGTTCTGCCCCTGGGCTTTTTGTTATTCTCTTTAACTCCCTCCCTTGGCTTTCTTGTACTTTACAGTCTTCAATTCAAAGTCCTACTCAAATGTTCCAAAATGCAGAGGTACTTATCTTTACATTTCTCAATACCTGCTAGGTAATTCCACCTGTTGGTACCACCAGAATCTCAATTTCAAAATAACTAAAATTAAACCAATTATCTTCCCTGAGAAATCAGCCCCATTTCCTAACTTCTATATCCCTGTGAATTGCCAGATCATATATACAGCCACTCTGACAAGAGACTTCAAAATACCTTTGGACAGTTTAAAGGGAACTAATTTGGAAAAAGTCAGGAAAGCCCCCAAAGTGAAATTTGAACTAGTAGAAGTCAATACAAAACTCAGGAACCTTTCTACATTTTACTCTGCCTCATAAAGAGCTTGTAAATATGTTGCTCACACCAGACCATGACCCATATTTAGTTATGAGGTTCAAAATAATACTCAAAAACTTGATTTCTCAAATATCTGAGTTACTTGCAGTGTTGGCATAACAAAAGGTTAGTAGAATAAAGAGAAATAAGAATCAAGAAGTAAGAATTTGCCAGAATTTTTCTACTACTTATCGACAAAAGATGTCCTGAGTGTGAATGTTTGTTCTAGATATCTTGCCAGATATCCCTCTGACAGTAGGGAGGGATGCATTAATCTGTCATGACTTTATTATGCTAGCCATTTAGACCATCAAAACTTCTCCTCCAATCGGTTGTTTCTCTGTTAATTATTTCTACCTAAATTAACATAACAGGCAGGCAACAAAAGAAATGAAGACAACAACATCTATTGTGGGTATTATGAGAATTTAATCAAGTTTCCTGGATGAGTTCAGACTTTGAGTTGGACGTCTGGTGTGTGACACAAGCAATGTGTATGCACACTCATGACAACCAGTATCTTCACATCTGTTTGTCAATTCTATTGTCTCTGTGGGGGCTTGGGGAATTTGATACTGTCAGGAAACAAGCAGTGCCCCACAATTTCATGTTTCACATTAAACTGATACCAGCTTAAGACCCGGCCCACCAGTTTGAGAGGAAGTCAAGCAATCTTCAGTTCCTATCTCTGTCACTGAATCTGGGACCAGGCCAGTGCTAAAATGTAGCCTGATACTTCTACTTTCAATAAGGTAAGTACCTTAGCAACTCTCAGTCTGCAGTTGCTATTGTGCCATTGTGCCATTTGTTGCTTCATGAAGCAGGGAACTAATGCTAGCTCTCTCAGATTTTATCTGCTCAGAACTGCAATTCTGAGTCCAAGAAAATACCTGCCCAAGCAAGCCTGGAACTTCAAGAAAAGACTATTAAGCCAGCATCTCTACTCAAATCTGGGCCAAGTTTAGCCCCATGTGCCACATGCCCAAGATCCCAAGCTTACCTCTCAAGGGGTCCTGTTCCTTCAGTCCTATTCACAGCCTTTCCTATCTCTGTTCCATCACTCATCCAGCGTAGTTACAGACCTTGCCCTGATGGAATCTGAAACCATTATTTCTCAAGTTTGCATTTCTATCCCAGGCACAGACTACTTTCTTTTTTGTCCACCCCTTCCTCCTATGGTAATAGTTTTAACCACCTATCAGAGTTTTCAAAAACTCAAAAGAGCCTATATATCTTCCTTAGGGACAAAAAGGATGTAGGTCTTAGATATATAAATTTATGTTTACCATTCCACATTGGATAATTTCCATTCTTTCCTAATATATATGCATTTCAAGCACAGATTAAAAGTCGTCTCCTTACAGCAGAGAAAAAAAACAATATACATCAAGTTAATTTCTAAATGGGTCATACTGCTACAGAGATGTGAGAGTGTCTAATGTTAATTTCTAAATGGGTCACATTGCTACTGAGACAAAAGGTGTGTGACAGATCTGAGGCAGTAACAGAAGTTAAGTTGCATGGATAAAGGATAGGCATTTGGAGATAACTCATCATGGATAAAGAATTGGCTGAAGATCTGGACTCAAAAACAAAGCTGAAGTCAGGAGATTGGTAGTTTGGGGTACAATTTGGAGTGATCTGGGCCAAACTACTGGCTTTGCACCCTAGGGAAGTAAAAGGGCTGTGTGTGTGTTCAGAATAAAACAAACAAAACTGAAAAAAGATTTTACCCATCAAGCCTCAACAACTCTGATAGAGGAATGGATAGGATTTTCCTACAGAAGACTGAGGCTAAGCTATAGAGCTCCAGAATAGCCCTGAAGGTTTATTAATTTACAGCTAGTGGTAGCAGGGACAAGAGGGGCAGAGTGAAATCCAAGCATGCTGGTGACTAGTGGAGCAACTTCTAAGGGAGCACCAAATGATGGCTTAGCAAAGTCAGCAGCTACCCGAGCAAAGTCAGTAATGCAGGCAAATTGGAGGTGGTAGCTTGAGCAAATTTACTGACTCAAGAGAATCCAAGAGTCTTTCCAAATCCCCACAATTGACAGCCAAGATGGAGACACCTGTTAAATAAGTCATGAATAGGTTGTAGTGATTCCTAGAGGCTAGAAAAGAAGGGAAATAGTAAATGTTTGAAGTCTTGGTACCATATATGAGGGTTAAGGTTAAGGAGACAGCCATCCTCAGATCAAACAACAAGGTGTTTTTGAACCCACAAACAGGTGAAGCCTGATGAGGTAAATTTACATATTTAAATATCTCTGCCATTATAGAATTTAAGCAACCTTTCATTTATTTAATTCCCCTATGACATTTTTCTTTGTAAGTTGTCAAGTAATAAATTAGCTTTCTCATTCGTTTCGTGTGTATATGTATGTGTTTGGTAGTCAGTTTCCCTGAGCTAGATTATTTCTGACTCAACTGGTAAAATTATTAGTTTTTGGAAGCTGCAAGCTAAGAATCCAAATCTAGAGGCACTATATACCAAGGAACATTCACATGAGGGCGTGAGATACCTACTGGGTCTTCTTTTACAATTTCACTTTATTTTTTCCATTCCTTACTATCATAATTGTAACCCAGGGCCTGATTAACTCATTTCTCTATCCAGTGAATCTTAAACACTGCTTCCATTATGCCTTTTCTAACTCGATTATTTCTACCTGAAATGCCTCTAAATCTTGCTATATTTCAAGGTCCAGCTCAACTGTGACTTCCTTCATGAAAATTTTCCACATCACCCACCCAGATATTAACTATCCTTTCCAGGAAGCCTTAGGACTGTATACTTATGTTACACAATAGGGCTTCTTTATCCCCTTGTTTAACAGTTTGGGGGGTGGGAGTGGAATGGGTATAGATGTGTGTGTATTATCTCGTAATACTCAGTAATGATTCGGAAAGTTCTAACAAGTATCACACTTTTATATTCTGTATAGGTTCTCTATTCATGTTAAACCTTCCCTCCCACCTTGTTTGTCACCTACCTCAGGTTACCTGTTGTATTTATCCTTTTTTTCCCTTTACTTTTTTTCTATCAGGGTGATTCTTAAAGCCTGTATAAACTAATGTCATGTATACATAAAAGTATCAGAGTTTTGAGAGGGGGCAAGATTAGAAAAAAAATCTATTTGACAGATTTATCAAATCTATCATACTCCCTCAATCAGGAATGCATCTGACCCTTCAAAACCCTTAAATTTTAATAATTTTCTTCAATTCTTTTCAAATCCCCCCAATTATCTGTAAGAAGAAAAGCCTGGAGGAAGCATAAAATAGTGATAAATGATTCCTACATGATTCTCCTTCTTTCCTAGAGTTTCCGTTACTTGAATAATATTTAATGAACATCATGTTGATGACTCACAAGCAGATAATTCATCACCAACCAAACGAATAAAGTCAAAACTAAATGAGTCATGCTTTCATGTCAATGCTGCAAATTATACTATGCCTAAAAATTCCTTTCAGTACCAATTAGTTAAGTGAAATGAACCATCATTTAAAGCTACACTTTAAGAAGGACAAATCTTCATAGTCTTTCAGTAGGCAGGTGCAAATGTGCAACAAGACATTCCATCAGTATTTGTGCATGTGATAATTTTGTAAGGCCTCTACATTCTTGCCAAATTCAATTCTATAATTTAAGTAGAGAAAAAAAAAACATCAAATAGTGAAACTGGGCTCATAAAGTAAAATATATCTCATAGGCAATGGCTCTGGAATGAAACAATTTTCATTCAAGTTTCACTCATTCAAGTTATAAGATATTTGATTCTGAGCCATCAAAATAAATCTAAGTTGGCCTTGCTCCAGTTTCTAGTAGGCTCTACTTCCATGGTATGTGACACTGGCTGTACTATATTGTCCTCTGGTTTCCTCATCTGAAAAATGGACATTAAAATTACTACCTGTTTCACAGAGTTACTATGAGAATTGAAATAATCCATTTAAAGCTTAAACTGTCTAGGCCAGAGTTCATGCTTGATAAATGTCATATATTATTACTATGTAATAACACAGTTATACCCTCACTATGTTTATGCAATACCAAAAAGCCTTGATGAAAATAAAAATATCAACTATGTATTTTATTCTAGAGGCTAAACTGAAGAACAAAAGGATAAACAAGCATAGATTTAAAAAACTGTAATGCTCTTCTAGGACTCAAATTTTTTGTATTTTGTATTTATTTACTTTGGTTTAGAACATATGAATCTATTGTAAGCACTAATCATTTGTGATCTTGAAAAAGATCAGTATATAAGCATGCCAAGTAATCTTAAGTTTCAACAATAAAATAATACTTGAAATTTTCACAGAGACTAACCTTTTAGCATGCTGTCTCTCTTGTACATCTATGATAAATCAAGCTAATGTGGGGCAGCACATTTTAAAAACAACAACTCAAAATCTTATGATCTTGTGCTTGGTTCATTCTGCTGTAAACATTAACCTTATTTAGTCCTTATATCCTCATTTTTACAAATTTACAGATGTATGGATCATTCACTGAAGTTTTTCATTTTCCGTCTGAATATGTTGGTATCATTTAGGATCGGCATAACAAAGTTCCTAAATGACTTACTGATGGGGTAATAAGCATTTAAATAAACAATTTATATTTCTGATAGTAACACTAATACCTCTTTAAAAGAGAGCACGTCAAAACATTAAAAAAAAAACTTCATTTCCTCTTATTAATTGAAATGCTTTTCATTAATGGTGATAGAATAAATGCATTTACTAGTTAGACTGCTAAGTGTCCATTATCAAGTGCTGATAAGCTGCAAGAAATTGCCCTTCCAGGAGCAGTGTAACCTGAATGCTTTCTGCACTTCCATCAGCTCAGATAAGGTTCACCAAATTATCTTTCCAACTACAGTTGTGTCACCTGAATGCAATTAACACCTTATTAAGTGTTAAGGCATTTCTACAGGTAATAAATTAGTCATGACTCAGTACCTTGCAACACTTCTTTAGTACAGTACTTGATACACTCACTGTAGGCTATGGAAAATGCTAAAAACAAATTCTTTAGAGCAATACAATACAGGGATAATTTTATATTTGTCTTCACGATGCTGATTGCATAAGGAGTCAGAGGAGAAAAGGCAATAAATCAAGGATGTCTTTTTTTTTTTATGATTGCTGGGTTTCTTTTGGATTTAGGCAAAGTTTAATGTCAGAAAGCAGATAGTGTATTTTTGGAAATTTTTCATTAAAGTCACTAAAAACCTCTTTCATAAATGTTTCCCATTTTCTCTTCTACACTGAACATCTTAAGACATCAAAAATTAACTGTAATCATTTTAATTAAAGAATTGCAAGATTAATGTGAAGCAGTTCTTAATACTTAATACACACAAGTAATTTTAAATTTTATGGCTACTTTAGGGGCACCCAAGTGGTTAAATGAGCCCCGCATCCGGCTCCCTGCTCAGTGGGGAGTCTGCTTCTCCTTCTGCCTCTGCCTCTCACAACACTCATGCTTTTTCTCTCTCCCAAATAAATAATTTTTTAAAAGAGAAACTTACAGCTACTTTATATATATAAAAACTATCCATTTTAAAATATCCTTCCTCCATTTTTGTTCTACAAGTTAAAACGCAAATACTAAAAACTTGCTCCATGAAGAAGAATGAATGGAATGAAATAGCCGTAATAAAAAAGAAAAAACATAGATAAGTAAGTTTTACCTCCTCACACACAGATTCTAAAATAATTTCTATTTGCATTCTTTTGAAGCTCAAACTTTCTACTCCCTGTCCCTTCCCCTAAAGAATCATTATCAATGTCTGAAAGCAGGCACAGAACTTGTAATTTGTAACATCAGTTTTTCCAAGGGAACCGGAGAACTTTCCTTGGTTCAGATGATAGAAGTTGTAAGATATTTGATTTCCCCACTAAATATGAGCTCTAGTTCTACTGCTACAGAAATGAGTTTGCAGTAAAAATGCACACAGTAGTAAAGAATTCAAAAGTTATTTGCAAGTAAGCATCTCTTTAGAATTTGTCTGCATATATATTTTTAAATGTAAGTAATAAGATTTTCCTTTCCTTGTCAGGAAGCTAGGCACTAGTATTAAGTGCCACATAAATAGCTAATTGGGTGGAATGATAAGAAGATTACATAAACCACTTCTCAGGTAGGAACCTCTGAGACAAGCTACAGAGAAATGTGGGTCAAATGTTTAATCGCCCTTTTCTGTGCATATAAAGTAATATTTCTTAGTGAACTTCATATTGGCAGTTTTCAGCTTTCCGATTAAACTACAAATCAGACCATGATCACAAAATCTATTAGAAGGTTAAAATCACTCTAAACCACTTCCTCATATTACAGTTGAGAAACTAAGATCTAAAGAGGTTAAATCTTGCTCAAGGTCACATAGTGAGAACCCAGATCTTGTGACTTATGATGCCTCATCTGGAGCTTCTACCACTACATTAGTGGAATATACCTTCCAAAAATACATTTGGACACTACGTTCTATTATTTCTAGGTGTAGAATTTGGTAGATTAAAGCATATTTATATACACTCAGTATATCCTAAATTTATACTGATTTTGCTTTGGTCCACATTAAAGTATAATGTAACAGTATACAGTATACTGTATACATATAAAATAACTATCCTATATTGTGACATTTTTATCCTATATGAGCTTTCAGAATATTTCTCCATTTTTTTACACATATCCCAAGAGTACACCAATAGATTTCTTTTTTATTTTTTTTGACCAATAGATTTCTCATGAAGTTTCAGCATTACTAAAATTGTTCTTACAAATTGCAATTTTAGGTCAGTTTTACCCTATGTTTTTCTTATATGATTTCTCAAATCTTAATATTAACTGAAATTAAGCTACAAATGCTATGTGTATTGTTTTTTTTCTCAAATGTAGAGCCCTCCATAAGAACTCATTGAAGATATCTATGACAAAAGGAAATAAAGGCACCATTTAAATAACAGTCATGAAATACTAAGAAAAAAAAACTACTTTAAAAAGACTGCAACTTTTATAGTTATGGTGCTTTTGAAACATTATTTTTTCACAGCGCTCAAATAATGAAGTTTAAACAGTATTTTTAAAAACAGCCCTTCAGGGGTGCCTGAGTGGCTTAGTCAGTTAAGCCTCCAGCTCAGGTCATAATCTCAGGGTGCTGGGATCGAGCCACAGGGAGCCTGCTTCTCCCTCTCCCTCTGCCTTTTCTCCTGCTCATCCACTTTCTCTCTCTCTGTCAAATAAATGAATAAAATCTTTAAAAAGATTAAAAAATAAAATAAAAACAGCCCTTCAGTTGCAGTTAGTTCAGAATTCAGTTAAGGAATGCTATGCTTTGGAATTAGTGTTAAATTATTCCTTTGAACCAATGGTATTTTTCCCAGTTAGCAGTCCCTGGTGTCCATAAGAATGATTACTTAGGTAGTAAACTGGTGCCTGTATGTATTCCTAGTCTCAGCATTGTTCTTTGATGACAACACTGAGATTTGATAAGGGACAACAAACCTTAAAACTCTGTTTCTTAAACATCCAAGGTAAGGTACTTACATTACTGCCAACAAAATATTAACCAATTCATTTATGAAAATACACACTATGGTCGAGGGCTATTCTTCTGTAAAATGCTTATAAGCCCCACGGTGACCTAATTACATTTCTAGAAATATGTGTTATGGAAATCATGATGTAGTCAAACATTTCTGAAAAAAAAAACACTGTGGTATTATCTAAAATATGCAACAATGAAAAAAATACTTAGAAAATTGTTAGCAAGTAAATCATGGCACATAATTCTACCTTAAAACCTTTGCTTATTTTTCAAGCTTCCTTTAATAAATATCTGTTATTCTTATCATCTTTAAATAAAGGTTTAGAAATATTTGTTAAATGTCGTTTAATAATACAAAATTATTCAGTAAAACCACAATATTATACATGGCATTGCCAGAAGCTATGTTTTAAATGTATGCTGAGACAGAAGGTATTTTGCAAAGAAGGACACAGCACTGTATTTCATCTTACATGCTCTTCTTATTACACGACATCTAGTAGTGAGGTCTAAGTCCCCCTTCTATGAATCTTTCCTGACATTTATGAGCACCTCTACCAACAGAGTACATTACACTATAGTACACTGGAATCTTTCTGATTTCCAAGGTTAGGTCATAAATATATCATTCATATCCAATTTGGTTGTGTGTTTGTTTGTTTGTTTGTTTGGAGAATGTTTTTTCTTTAAACTCTGCCATCACCATGATATGAGGAAATCCAATCTAACCCATGTGGAGATACCACATATTGATCCCTCATAGAGGCATTCTAGATAACAGCTCCAGCTAAGGTCCTCCAAAATAGCCAACATCAACCACCAGTGAAAGAACAAGCCTAGAGATGAATCCATACCCTAGCTATCAAATTATTGTTCTTTGAATTTTCCCAATTGAGGCCCTAAACAAATCATCCTTTCCGTCCCCTTTCTGAATTGTGAAACATATAATCTGTGAGCAATAAAATGGTTATTGTTTTTGAACCACTAGAATCAGGAGACTTGTTTTGCATTAATAAATATTTGGAACACATGCCTCCTCCAAAGAGAAATAGTCACTGTCCACTAACAGAGAAGAAATACATCAATAAGGTGTTCAATTCTGAAAACCCAAGAGAGCAAATAAAAATTCTGCAAACATCATGAGTTAATAAAAATAAAAATGATATGTTTCAAAGAATAGTCAAACCATATTGTTTTAAATGCTTAGAATCAAAACTGAATTTTTAGAGAAGATTTTGAGTATTTAGTAATTCCTTACGGGAATTTCACTCCAAATGCTGAAGACCTTGATTTCAGCCTCAATTATCCATAACAAAGACTACCAAAATATGAGAAGAGAGAAATGCTACATTTCACTTTGAGTACATAAGAAATTGCTGCAATTGAATGAAACATGAGTTCTTGAGGATTAATTCAATTTTAAAAAGAAAAACAAAGAACCTTCTAATGTAATTTAAAGTTACACTCCCTGAGTCACAGGGTGAATAAAACACAACATTTTTTAGTACTATCATAGTGAGAAATTACTACATATAATAATCTAGTATCTATCAAGTTAATATAGTACAAAGGGTCCTCTTTTGCTATGAATGTGTCATTTGACACTCTGTAATACAATCTGAGTATAATTTTCTTGTTCCTTTGGGTGAGTAACTGTTGTCCTATCTGTACATATAAATGTCAGAAGGAGATGAGTCTAATTAAGTACATCTTTGCTATAACAGAGTCATAAGCTAGAAGGTCATTAAATCATTCATTCATACAGTGGGATACACGTTTATTATAAAGACTAAGTATTGAGTGTTAAAAAAAATATCTAACAAAGTCTTACTTTGAGAATAGAAAGAAAAGACCTATATTGGTTTCCCAAGAGATCATGTTTAAGTTGATATCTAAACAGTAAATAAGACTCTCCTGGATAGACAAGTATAAAACAAGTAGAATTACAGCCTGTATAAGAGCTCAGAGGAGAAGAAACGTATGGTATTTGGAGGAAACTCTGTGATTCAGTTGATCTAGATCTTAGACTATTATTAGGAATGGAGGGGCAACTCTTAAAACCGAATAGGGAAGCAGGGCTAGGACATGATGTGGCCCACACATCATTCTGTACGTAGGCTTTATGCTATGACTGCGAAGTGTTTTAGTTAAGAAAGTGTCATGGCCAATCTGATTTCTATCAAGATCTCTCAAGATAGAAGCAGAAAGATCAAATAGGGTGGTTTGCATTGATCTAGGGAAAGGACATTAGTGGCCTCAGATAAAATAGAGACAATGGAAATGCAGAGAAATGGATTTAAAATGTGGATTAAAAGAAGTGATTTTAAGGTAGCAAGATCAATGATACTTGTTGATTTATTGGTTAGGAGGGTGATGAAGAGATTAGAATTTGAGAATCTACCAGGGTATCTGGCTTGAACAACAGAGAATATGGTAGTCATAATCTCTTACACAAAAACTACAGGCAGAGTGTTTGGTGTGGGTGGGGTTACAAAAAGGCACAAATTTTTAGATATGTTGACTTTGAGATGTCTATGGAACATCCAGATAGAGATATTAAGGATATTCATAAATCTGGAGCTCAAGGAACAATTCATTCTAGAGCTAGTTAATTGGAGACCAATGGTTTACAGGTGATATTTGAAATATCATGACTGAGATCACCTTGGGACAGCATGTCTAGTGAGAAGTGCACAGGATTAAGTATGTGAAGACCAATGTTATTTATGGGTAAAGTAGGAAAAGGAGAACATTCAGAAGGTGAATAAGAGGAACAATCACAAAGATAAGAGGACGTCCAAAAGGGAGTAGAATCACAGAAGGAAAGAAAATAGAACTGTTTATAGAGGAGGATTTGTCTATACTTCAAATGTTACAGATAAACAAAATGAAAATTGGCAAAGTTCCACTGAAAGTCTCAAACTTTCAATATGGTTTTGCTTTATCAACATCTTTAGGTTTCTACTAATTTTAGAAGGAGAACTTTTTAATTACAGCAATCATATATGCAGGGACATTTAGGATAAGTGGAGATTATTATTATTGTGCGATTGAAAATATATTATATAGAAAAGGTATGGTAAAAACTTTTTTTCCCTGTAATTGCCTCTACAGTTATTGCCATAATAAATTTAATCTAAGAGCTATGAATTTGTTACAAGTTTCTAATTTGCGTATAGATGAACTAGGGCAGGAACATTTAGGTATCATCTAAGGTTTTTTAAAGTATAGGACACTGGCTTTACACAGGGATTCATATATTCTGATGCAGAGTCCTGTGAACAAGGCTCTAAGAAACACAGGGAAAGCAAATATCTTGTTAATTTCCTGTAGAACATTCTTATAATATCACATTATTAATCCTTTATCATTTTCAAGACATAAACAACTTCAGAGTCTCATATAATTAAAAGTTTTACACTTTGTGTGTGATTCTTTAAAGCCCTCATCAGTTTGCCAATTAACAAACAAACTAAAAAGCTAATTTATTCTAGTTATGCCTGGAAGCTGATGTTCCTAATAAAAAGGCTTCTTACATAAATAAAAGTAAATGCCTTAAAGAACTGACTTTCCCCAACTTCCAGAATTACAAACCAGTTATTGCTCTTCCTGAGTACATTCAATACTTTCTAAGTGCAAAAAGAAGAGAGAATTTGTTAATCCCTTCTGCACTATAATATCTCTGTGTTTTACCACAGTGATCTATGTACTATTTCAGCAGGTGGATAGCAATGGTAGATGTGCAAACCAAACTGACTCACAATCACAACTGCTGCGGATACTTGCTATATATTTGTCAAGACTCACTCACCACATCCTGCGGAAAATAAATCCAGGGCATGGTCAACAAAATGCGCTCATATGCCACTTTCAGGCCTGAACAACTAGAAGAGATATGTAAAAGTTTTCACTGCTTAAAAGTCCAACATGTTTTATTCAAATGAAATACATAAATGAAATAAATTCATCATTCTAACATTAGTATAAGAGAAGAGGACATGGCTGCACCAGACAAGGCCATACCTTAGGATAAAATCAACAACCAGCAGCACAACAAAACTTGTAAGATTCAGTGATTTTAGAATTTATTAAATTGTTTATTATTATCAATATATATTTGCTGAGTTTCTATCCTAGTGCTCAGTGAAAAATGTGAAAAAGTCACGATCTCATCCTTGAGGACTTTACTAGAATGCCTAGGAGGAGAACAGAATCAAAAAGGAGAATGCCGGAAAGTACCTTAGCATACTATAGCATGTCAGGAGACACTGTTGGCTGCCTACTCAACAATCACCATCCTTCAATCCTCTCTCCTCTTTTTTTCCAGATATTTACACTCCTATCTTCCCCAAGATTTCAAGATAGGAAAGCCTCAGACTCAGTTCCAAAGAGTGAATCCTAATTGGTAGAAGGCAATCATCCTGTACTGATTCGTCTGGCCAGTGATTGGTTTCAACATAGGCATGTGATACAACTTTATCCAATGAGATAGAGGAAATCTGCCAGTGCCTTTTAGAAAATGCTCCCTCAATAATAATGAGAATTGCATAGGAAGACAAAGCTCCTCATTCCACTGGATGTTGCTACATCATGATAGGATATTTTGTTTTCTTCCTTCCATTCTATGGTCATGAAGCCTTCAAGCCTACATACTAGTAAACCTACTGAAAACTGTATGGAAAGGAAAACACACACACACATACATATGTATATATATCAGTTCCCAATGATGTCTTCTAGCCACTAATTTCTTGTTATGGTAGATGATAAATTGTTTAAACCATATGGATCAGAGTCTTCTAATTATTGCTATCAAATGCATCATAACAATACACATACTCTTAAAACACAGATGAAGTAACAGAGACCCCATGAGTTAAAGAGACCTACCAGATATCAATTAGTATTTTTAGTAACCAATCTATTTTTATTATTTTTACCTTTTAAAAAAGATTTTACTTATTTATTTGAGAGAGAAAGCACAAGTGGGAGGAGGGGCAGAGGGACAAGCAAACTCCCCAGTGAGCACCGAGCCAGATGCAGGGCTGATCCTAAGCACCCTAAGATCATGACCTGAGCTAAAGTTCAGATGCTTAATCACTGAGCCCAGTAGCCAATCTCCTTTTAAATCAATGGCACCCAGTAGCCAATCTCCTTTTAAATCAATGGCCATCACATTTGAGATGGTTACTCTCCACCTATGCTAACCTGACCATGACAAGTTAAGGAAATGCCCCTCTGACCTGATCCACTGTCTTGATTTGTAAAGCATCATTCCCATTAAAAATAAACAAGAAATTGAAAGTTTGATAAAGTACAGAATATTACATAACTATTAACACACAACCTCAAAAAATACTTAACAATTACAAAGAGGAAAAAAAAGGTAATTTTACAATGGAGAAGATTGGCAAGCACCACCATAAGCAAGAAATCAAAATGAATATCATCAGTAATGGGACAAATCAAAATTGTATACTGACTGATAGAATGGTGTAAGAAGAACACATTACTCCTGTGACGTCTGTATGAAAAATACATAATATGAATCTAATATCATAAGGAGATTGTTTTAAATATAGGTTTTATCATTATTCAGAGATGGTGAGGCCAACACAGCAAAAGATGAAGGCCATCAAGACAGTTTGTTATTCACAGTTCCCAAGAAGGGCCATGCCATATCATGCAAGGCTATACAGAAAAGCACCAGAGTTGGGCAGGAGGCAGAAGGAACAAGAAAGCATGGGCAGGTGCCTTTATTATTATATTTTCCAGGAAGGTAAGGCAAGGCAAGATAAGCAGGTTTAGGATTGGCTAGTTGGAATAATTTCAGGAAGCTCTACGGTGTAGGCACTATCTCAAGTTGTCTTGTACCGGTCTGACCCTGGAATGATTAGTGAAGAGGAATATTTCTTCCTAGAGTGTAAGAGCCAGATAGGGGAGGTGGTTCTCCATGCTAGGTGGACCCTAGTAATAAGGGCTCTGATTATATTAGTTTGCATATAAAAGACATGCTCTCAGAGAAAGTTGCTCATTATCTTAAGAACTGGCCTACCCTAGGAGGGATAGTCTCTCCCCAGTCAACAAGACTCCAGATGCCAAGTATTAAAAATTACAAAAAAAGCAAGATAGTTAATACAGAGATTTCAGACAACTCATACTGAGGGGCACTAAAAAAAATAAATAAATTGCAATCTTCAAAAGTATTAAAATCATGAAAGTCAAAAGACTTAGAACCTACCCCAGATTGAAGAAAACTAGAGACCTGACAAGTAAATGCAATATATGAAATGAATCCTTTTGCTACAAAGAACATTCCTGAAACAACTGGTGACATCTGAATGGGGTGTGAGAATTATATGGTAGCAATGGATCAGTCTCTGATTTTGATGGTTTATTGTGGTTATGTAGGAGAATGCCCTTGTTTCTAGGATATCAAATTGTTCAGGAGAGGTAGGTTTTGAATTATAACTTTTCTGTGAATTTTAATTTAAAAAATATATATATATACAAATATGGAGCACCTGGGTGGTTCAGGCAGTTGAGTGTCTCACTCTTGGTTTTGGCTCAGGTCATGGTCTTGGGGTCATGGAATGGAGTCCCCAAGCTGGGGATGGGGGGGCTCCATGCTCAGCAGGGAATCTGCATGGGATTCTCTCACTTTTTGTCCCTCTCTCATCTTCCCCTCTCAGCATGTATGCACACTTTCTCTCTTTCTCTGCCTAGAATAAATATTTTAAAATTATATATAAAAATATAACACAAAATAGGAAAGAAATATTAAATCAGTATATTTTAAATTCAGAAAATATTCTTAGAACTCTTATGTTCAATCTTGAATTTTTTCTTACAACTGTTTCAGACAAATTATCACATTTGTTTCACAGCATGACTATAGGTACTTCAATTTCCAGTGTGGAATGACAGGAAAACAAGTTAAGGGAGTATAGGTATGGTAAATCTCAGCCAAGCAAAAATGCTAACCAAGGTCAGGCTGCTCTGGCTAATACCTCAGAAGTTATTAGCCTGTGCTAAGATAAACCACTTCAATGCCACCCATAAGCAGGCACAAAGTAAGGGACAAAGAATAAGTAGCAGCTATAGACTTCAGATAGAAGAATACAGATAAGACTCCACCACTTCCCTGTCTCCATAAGATTCTTCCTCTACCTCTGAACTTGGCCTACCACACTCAACATTTCTACTTGGAATTCTAATGGCCATTCCAAATTTAACACGACCAACCCAGATTCTTGATTTTTCCCATAGACACCTGTCCTCCTCTAGACTTTTCCATCATAGTAAATTACAACTTCATTCACCTAATTGCTGAGTCTAAAAAGCTTAGCATTATCCTTGATATTCTTTAAGCATATTAAGAACATCCCCTACTCAGAGACTTGGCATGTACTGATCCCTCTGCTTAGAACTCCTTTCTCTCCCTCTATCTACATAGCTCATTCGTTCCCCTCAGGTCTCTGCCCAAATATTGCCTCCTCAAAAAGCTCTTTTCTAATGACCCTCCTAAAAGTAAGATCCTCTGTCATTATGTAGACCTTTATGTAGACCTTCATTTTCTTCAAATTGCCATTACTTATATATATATATATTTTTTATCACCTGTATCTTCTATTAGCAAAGAAGCTCCCTGAGAGCATATCCCTATGACCAAGAAAAGTGCCTGCTTGTCATACAGACATCCAGAGTCAATTTTTAGAATGAATGAATAGAAATAATGTCATATAATGCAGATATACAGTTAGGCTGGGTTTTTTTTTTTTTTTTTTTTTTTTTTTTTTTTACTGAGATCAAGATGGTTCCTGTGTTATCTGAAAGCAAAACCACATGGAACTTGTGGATGACTGCAACAAAATCTATATATAAATGCCCACAATCCTTAGGAAAGCTTCTGACTGTAGTTCTTTGCTTCCAATATGGTGGCATTTAGCCATAAGTGGCTATTATTTAAATAGTCATTAAATTAATTAAAATTGAATAAAAATAAAAATTCAGTTTCTCAGTTGCACACATTTTGATGCTCAACAACCACAGGCAACTAGGGCCTACGGTATGGACATTTTCATCATGGCAGAAAGTTCTACTGAACAGCACTGCTGTAAATTAGCAGTAGCTTTCGTTATACCTCAAGCTTATGATTACTTAGATCCTTTCCTCATTCACTATTTGTAAAATGTCAGAAAGTCTCCAATTTAGATATTTTAGTGTTTTATTTCTGGAGCTATCATAATCTTTCAAGGGATCCACTTCCATAACAGTGTGTATATACATACATAGAAACACATGCAATTTTTTCTCAAGAGGAAAAGAAAAGTTTTTAGGGGATTTAATAATATTGTTTTTAAAACAGTAACAGTAAGATATTCAACTGGAAATAACCAGCTGGCAGCTGGACTGGAGGGCAAAAGGTTTGCAAAGCATCTCTAAAAATGTGTAAGAATGAATGAAAATGCCAAATATAAACAGAGTTTTTCCTCTTCGTAGGCACCAGCAACTTCAGATTTTTTTTAGCCTATAATTCTGTCCTCCTCACCATCCCCCAGTCAATTTTTTCCAGTTTTCAGCAGACCTCTACTCCAAACTTTCACTGTAAATCAAACTTTCTATTCATAGTATTATGGTATTGTATATACTCCAAGGAATTCTTGCAATTTGTCTACTTTTTGTATAGTGTCCTAATTACCCTGATGAACAGAGAAGTACTTTTATACTGTGGAAACGTACATACAAAGTTTGTATATTTTGGAACATAGCCCAGTTAAACTGTACTAACATAACCCATTAATGTACAGTTGTTTACATGCATCTTATGCAGTTAAGAGTGTCTTTCAGGTTTAACGAGTATTACAAAAGCAGCCGAGAGTTTGTAGTATAAACTCTGTCGACTGATGGTTGCTTTTGATGTTGAACCTGAGAAACAGCATTTTAAAAAAAGAAGTGAGAAGGGTAAAGTGCTCTATTTTTGCTGAAGACAAACGATGTCCACATATTTCTATGAGGTTGTATAGGGCACTTTAAACTACATTTCCATGCTTAGTGTATTTCCAAGTACATTTTAACATTTACTACAATATCCTTTTAAGAACCTAGCTCAAAGGACCATCAATAAACCAGAATTTCATTAGCTATAGTCTATTTCAAGAGAAGCAAAACAAAACAATATGAATACAAACAAAAATAAACAAAACTTCCAATAATTTATTTAGGAAGACTGCACAATTAAGGTCATTTATTCAAGGTTGAGTGAGTTAGTTTTATAAACCAAAGCACAGAATGCCAAGGAACTACACAAAAGAGAAGCTCAGCTTTGTCTAGGGCATCAGGGAAGCTTCCCAGAAAGTAACTTTTCAACTAAGTCCTGAACAATGAGTAGGAGCCATCCAAAAGAAGAGGAAGAGGATCCAGGAGCAGGCAACAGATCCTATCCCCACAACTTCCCACCCTTAAAAAAAAAAAAAAAATGTAATAAAGCCGTATCTATAGCCTTTTGGAACTTTATGTGAGCCACTTAAAAAGTAAAATCATGAGTATGAAAATGCATGGGGCTACTAAATAAAATAACATAAAATTTAAAATCTTCAAGTGATCTTTATGTATGAGATGTTTAAGGGTACAATTACCAATCTAAAAATTGGGGAAAATCATAAAAGAACAAAAAATAAACAAAAACATCGAAAGATGAATGGATAAAGAAGATGTGGTTTATGTATACAATGGAATATTACTCAGCCATTAGAAATGACAAATACCCACCATTTGCTTCGACGTGGATGGAACTGGAGGGTATTATGCTCAGTGAAGTAAGTCAATCGGAGAAGGACAGTGTATGTTCTCATTCATTTGGGGAATATAAATAATAGTGAAAGGGAATATAAGGGAAGGGAGAAGAAATGTGTGGGAAATATCAGAAAGGGAGACAGAACATAAAGACTCCTAACTCTGGGAAATGAACTAGGGGTGGTGGAAGGGGAGGAGGGCGGGGGGTGGGGGTGAATGGGTGACGGGCACTGAGGGGGACACTTGACAGGATGAGCACTGGGTGTTATTCTGTATGTTGGTAAATTGAACACCAATAAAAAATTAATTTATTAAAAAAGAAAAAAGAAAAACAAAACAAAAAAACAAACAAAAAAAAAACACCTTCCTTGGGCCTTTTAAAATGGCAACAATCAACTGGAGAACTTCATTTTCTACACTTGGTCATATTTCTCAAAGACTAAAACCACCCCTAAGGAATGAGAAAAAATTGTGATAAAACTACCATCTTCCCCCACAGAAAATGTTTCCAATGATTCCTAAGATTTACAACCCCCAGCTTGAAAATTTTTTTTCTAAAACTCTGGAAATAACTGATAGATACATCCAAATACTAACTAGAGTAAACAACAACAAGAAATCACAATTTTGATATGATTTCAGGTGCTTTCACATGAATCAGGTACTACTGGAATCTTCCTCCTGATTCTAGACCATTAGAATATTAAAAAAAAAAAAATTTAAATCTAACCTACATGAGCAAATGTGAGTCTTGATCTTTTTGTCTAATTATTATTAGAAAAAAATTCACTTACATTTTTGTCATATTATTGTAACACTTAAAAACCTTTATAAAAATAGCAAAAACATAAAATTAAATGAAATATAATTTTAAAATGTTAAGTTCCTCCTGACAGTTTAATGACGAAAAAACATAAACAACCTTACATAGCCAACTCATTTTAATTAAACATTGGCTATGGATTCAGAGACAACTAACTGTGAATCCCTGCCCCACCTAACTACATGATTTTGTGAAAGTTGTCCGATCATCTTGAACTTCAGTTTCTTAATCTATAACACAAAGGAAATAATATCTAATCTGCAGATTTCCTTTGAGAATAGACAATAAATTATATAAAGTACCCACACAATTTTGGGCAATAAACATTAATGCCTTTTCCTCTCCTTTTCCCTGAAGTGTTATGTTGAATTCCATTAATGACATTATAAAATCCACTACTAAAATGGGAAAATTAACAAATTAGTAAGGACATTTTAAACATATTTAATTCCCTCCATAAATTGAATTAATCTCAATTCTTGATTTTTAAAAAAATCTTATTTTTTCATAAAATATTATATTACATTAATGTATAAATTAACATCTACTATTTGGAAACAGTTGATAAATTGAAAGAGCACTTAAAATTTTAGTAACTATTTGGGATGCGTGGGTGGCAGCAGTTGAGCCTCTGTCTTTGGCTCAGGGCATCATCCCAGGTCTTGGGATCGAGTCCCACATCAGGATCCAGGCAGGGCCTGCTTCTCCCTCTGCCTATGTCTCTGCCTTTCTCTGTGTCTCTCATGAATAAGTAAATAAAAATTTTTTTATTCTTTTTTTTTTTAAGATTTTATCTTTAAAATCACAGTCCGAGCCAAAGGCAGATGCCCAACCACTAAGCCGCCCAGGTGTCCCGATAAATAAAATCTTTAAAAAAAAAATTTTAGCGAATATTTGAATATTGTTTCTTTCTTTCTTTTTTTTTTTTTATTCAGCATGTGAAGAATGATAAGTTTTGTAAGGACAGATTTCAGGATGAAAGTAAAAAAGTCATATTTTCCTCAAACATTTTCATGGAGTTATAATTATAAAATATGCTTTCATTTACTTATAAAAAACTCCTTTATATATTCACATAGGTTTGACTGGGTTCTGAAACTTCAAAATGACACTTCACAAGTAATTGCTACTGCCTTCTGTTGGTCTAGGAGCTGCTTGGGGCTACAGCTTTACTGATATCCACCAAAAGTTTATTACTTAAAAATCTGTAGAGGATACACTCTGGATACTACCAAAGGATACCAAGATAGTCTACTCAAAAAGACTTGGTAGAGATTTGTGACTTTCTCAAAGGTCACAAACTTCTAATTTTTCAGAGTAATTTATATGTTCATTTGGGGCACCTGGGTGGTTCAGTTAGTTAAGTGCCTGCCTTCAGCTCAGGTTATGATCCCAGGGTTCTGGGATAGAGCCCCATATGAAACTCCCTGCTGAGCAGTGAGTCTGACCCTCCTTCTGCTCCTGCTTTTTCTCTCACACATGCTCTCTCTTTCAAATAAATAAAAACCTTTTATTCATATTCATATTCATGACAATTTTATAAAAGATAAAAAATTAGAGTTTAAAAGGACATGAAAAGCATAATAATTTTTATAAATGTGTTCCTTAATTTAAAATAAAAATAAATATTTGGATAAAAATTGGAGATCATGAAATATTAGCTATAGTCTAGAAGATACTTATCAGCTCCAAATGATGACCATTTATTATATCTCTTCCAAGACATTATGGAAGGTGTTTGGAATATATTTTATTACTTAGTTCGTACAATGAAACTATAAGATGGGAATGATTAGCCCTATTTTACACATCAACTGAAGCTCAAGGATTAAGAAATTTTCCCAAGATTTCACAGCTAGGAACTGAAGAAATCAGATCTGAATTCAGGTTTTTCTAATTCTCCAAGCTCTTTCTATATCCAAGATTAAGAACAGATATAATTTTTCAGTGTTCTGGTAAGTAAGATCTTTTACTATGGCCACAAAATCAAAACCACTAAAGACTTAAGTATATTTGTTGGATATTCAAAAAATTCTATGTTGTAGAGAAATTATAAATAGACTCTGAGTCCAGGAACTGGTTCTAACCTAAAAATTTTTAGGTGATATAATTATTATACTTATTACTAGTTGTATGAATTTCAACCAGGCAATTAACTTGAGAAGAAACCTTATTACCAACAATATAGTTCAGTCATTCTAAATGCTAAAATTCTATGACACATGATTTCCTAGATATTTTTGCCCAGATTTTAACTTTTACAATGTTTAAAAATTATATAAATCATATATGCTACTAGTAAATATAAATAATAGAAGTCTAAAATTAAAACTAAAATTTCTTCTAAATCTCTAGTCCCAGTGATTAGGAAAATAGTAAAGTTTCCTTTCTATGTATGAAAATCTATTTTCTATGATACCTTCAGAAAGTTTTTATTACATTATATATGGATAACAGTGCACAATTAGTAAATAGAGAGCTGATGAATTATGATAAAGTGAACACACCCAAGTAATCATCCTCCAGATTCAGAAATGGAATATTACAGGTATCCCAAAAGCCCTTTTCCACCATCTTCCAAACACAACTCTCTCCTTCCTCCATAGAAATAATGCTTATCCTGAATCCCAACACCATAATCAGTTTGCCTGGATGAGATCAAACGAAAATGTGTTTCTGTGTCAGGCTATTTACTATCAACATTATATTTGTAAAATTTATCCATGGTCTAGCTTATAACAGTGGTTTATTTACTTACTTTATTACAATGAAGCTTCTAGTACATAGAAATATAGACGATGTATAAAAAATATACTATATTCTAATATATAAACATATCACAATTTATGTATCCATCCTACTGCTGATGAACATTTGGAATGTTTCCAGGTTTGAGTTATTAAGTATAATGGTACTATAAATATTTTGCTCAAGTCTTTTGATGCACATTTGAATTACTGTTGGGTATTTACAGAGAGGTATAACTGCTAGATCACACTATTTGTTATGCTCCTAACTTTAGGAGACAGGGCTAGTTTTATGTGTAGTCTCCCACCAACTGTGAATGTAAGAGGTTCCAGTTTTTCTACATTGTCTCCAATGATATCAATGTAGTTTTGTTTTTGTTTCGTTTTTAATTAGCCCATTTAAAAAATAATAATAATTAGCCCATTTTGGTGGCTGCATAGAAGTATCTCATTGTGATTTTAATGTTTCTTTCCCTAATGATTAATTTTTTATGTTTATTGGCCCTTTGCATATTCTCTTGGGAAATATCTGTTCACATACCTTGCCCATTTAAAAACGTGTATATTATCTACTTGTCTATTGCTTTGTCTATAAAATATCTGTAGTGTTAAATGTAAGCACTATGTATCTTTTTTCTTATCATTTTTAATGATGTTGTTTATGAGAAATATCTCCATAAATTGGTAAAGATTAATTAATCTATGTTAAATTTATAATTTATAACATAATTATATCAAAAACAAACTACCTAGGAATAAATCTAATGAAAGCTATAAAAAAGACTTCTTCTCAGACAACTATACACCACAATTGAGGGAAATTTAAAGAGACCTAAATAAATGTAAGGTCATAGAATCGGAGGCTCAATATTGTTAAGGTGTCAATTGCCCCCTATTGATTCATGGATTCAGTGTAGCGAAACTTTAAAAATGAGTAAGCATTTTTTTATGTGAAGTTGAAATTTCTACAGATATACAAAAAGCAAATAATATCTAAGGTAATCTTAAAGAAGAGAGAAGTTGACACTGCCTGGGTGGCCTAGTCGGTTAAGTGTCCGACTTTTTTTTTTTTTTTTTTTTTTTATGATAGTCACACACAAAGAGAGAGAGAGAGAGAAAGGCAGAGACATAGGCAGAGGGAGAAGCAGGCTCCATGCACCGGGAGCCTGATGTGGGATTCAATCCCGGGTCTCCAGGATCGCGCCCTGGGCCAAAGGCAGGCGCCAAACTGCTGGGCCACCCAGGGATCCCAAGTGTCCGACTCTTGATTTCACCTCAGGGTCCCAAGATCCAGCCAGCATCAGGTTCCTCTTTCAGCAGGGAGTCTGCTCATCTCTCTCTCCTTCTCTTCCTCCCTCCACTCATACTCTCTTTAAAATAAATAAATCTTAAAAAAAAAAGTTAACACTGTATACTGAGACTTATTATAAAGCCAAAGCATTTCAGACAATGTAGCACTGGCATAAGGTTAGAGAAATAGAAAAGAACAGTTGAGTCCAAAAACAGCCATATTTATAGTCATTCTTGATTTGTAACAAAAGTGGCACTGCAGAACAGTGGAGAAAGGAATGTCCTTTCAATGAATGATGCAGGATCACCTGGCCACCTAAATGAATAGATGCTGTTCTGAACTTTCCCTTATTCGACTGAACATATTTTAGCAATCTTTCCATATCAACACTTACAAATCTAACATATTTCAATAGCTGCATAATAATCCATTGTATGAATATATCTCGATGAAATCATCCATTCCCGTCTTGATTGATATTTAACTTGTTTCCATATTTCTTCCATGGACCCTTCTGTAAGTATATCTGTAGTAAAACATTCTAGGAATAGATTGCCAAATCAGAGTTACTGATATTTCCCTCCAAGAAGGCCATTACTAAGAGTTTATGAAAGCACCCAGATTGTGACATAAGTGACAGATGTTTCACATTTTCCCATTTCTACTGTTCATGACTTACAGAGGACTCTGTGAACAAATTTAATCATACTGACCACCGATAAGTGCCACCTCTGCAGAGATTTAAAGTAAGGGCTAACAGAGCATACAGGGTGAGCCACTCTATGATCTGTGTACAAAATTGGTCTTAGGGCATCTGTTTTGTAAAAGCAAAGAAACACCCTATCCGAAAAGAGGGCCACAGGGCCACTAGCCAGTCTTGTGTTGAGCAGAGAATGCCAACTCAAGAGGCAATATGCTGACTAGAAGTAAAGTGTCCTCAATTTCTGTGCTGATTAAATTATACCTAATTGCAAGAGATTGAGTAAATTGTCATGTCATCAAGGAATTCTGTAGTACTGAATATTGCGTGGTATTTAAATAAGTGGGTCATCTGCTGGGATGCAGAAATCTCATTAAGGCTTTTCACTGGAATGGTATTTTTGTAACTGGATTGGACTTTTATTACACCCATGCAATTCAGCTAGTGTCTTCCTTGAAAAAAAATGACTCCTTTCTCTCAAATTATACAAATTCTGCTCCATCTTTCAAAGTTCATCTCAAGCCCCATTTACTCTCAGAAACTCCATTCCATATTGACAGAATTTTTCTTACAAGTCAGAATTGCACTTCATCAAGTGGAGTTTTGAGTCAAGTTTTGTACTCAACACTACATCAAGTAGTGTTCTTTCACTGTTTCATGTCTAATTGCATCACACATTAACCGAGCTTCCCAAAATTTACTATGAGAGAAATGAGAGATGGGAACCCAACTTGTACTTTAACTGTGCTAGGCATTTTAGTATTATATGCAAAACCTTGAAGCTACTCCCTAAGGTCTGTATTAATATCACCATTTTTCAGATGAGAGAATAGAATTCCAGAGATATTATATACCTTGCTTGGGTACACACCTACTTAAATGCCACTCTTATATTCAAACTCAAACTAAAATTATTTCAGTCACTTACCACAGTATCTTCCCAAAGTCTGTTCTGTATGCTTTTTGTGTTGTTGAAACTGTACCTAGTTCCTGGAGGCACTAGAATCTGTGCAATCAGCAGCATTACCAACACTAAAATGGAAATGTCATGGGGTTTGGGAACTGGAAACAAGAATTCCAAACCTGATCATATGACTCTGAACACCAGTCTTCTCTTTTTGAGAAATACATATTAAATCTATCCAAATTCCAAAAGATGCAATCAGTCTACAAGTATTACATTTAATTCTGTGTATTTTTTTCAGAAGTAGTATTGAGTATGTAGTACTCAAACTAAACTTTAGAGTAAAAAGATTCTGAGTTTGAATCCAGGATCTGCCATTCTTAAAACATCCTGAATTCAAGCAAACTATTTAATTTCTCTAAGCTACATATCACATTGGTAAAATAGATTTCATAACCACCATCTCACTGGATCATGAGAAGGATTAAATGATATTATACACAAATTCTTTAGCATATTGCTGGCCCTTAGTAAGTGCCTCATAAAACTATCATTTTTGCTCATGCTCACTGAATTAAGAGAAAATAGGTATCTATGCTTACAAGTACACTACTATTTATGCATTAGCACATAATCAGATTAAATCAAAGCAAAGAAGTTTAAAAAAAGAGAAAAAATTAATTTCCTATAGTTTGGTATCTGATACTTAGAAAGTCCAATGTTAGAGTACTAATTAGACTATAGTTATAATTCATGGCTCTGCAGACAAAAATAATTTTGAAAATTTATAAAGAAAAATCACCTTGTATTGACTCAAAAATACATTTATCATATAAAGTCATCACAGGCATTTGTTTTTGTTTTATCACAGAATTCTTTTAAATTATGATTCATATACATACACATTTTAAGAATCCTGTATATTAGCTAAAACAATGAAAACAGAAAGTTACCTTATTTTCTCACCTTTGCCTTCATGTAAAGCAATGAAAATAAAGCTAGACAGATCTAGGGGGCATCTGGGTAGTGCAGCTGTTTGAGTAGCCTGCTCTTGGGTTTTGTTCCAGGTCATGATCTCAGGATCTTGGGATCAAGACCTGCATCAGGCTCTGCACTCAGTGTAGTCTCCTTGAGTTTCTCTCTCCCTCTGCTCTTCCCAGGGTTCTCTCTATATATAAAATAAATAAATAAATCTTAAAAAAAAAAAAAGCTAGACAAATGTAAAACCAGTAGAAGTAGCTTAGGTAAAAACGGGGAACATAGATTTTATTTCTCTTGATGAAATATTTTAAAAATCTTCAAGAAAATACATTACTTTTAAATGAGCTCTTTGCATGTGATATTATGCTGTGCGCACATTTATAAAGAGGAAATACCCCAATATTTTTAAACTTCTTTTAAACAAATTGTAAATATTTAAAAGCTGTAGATGCAACTGAGTCAACCTTCACACAAAAGTTTGTATACTTGTTTGCAAGAACCTCATTTGAATGCTGGCCTATCAAGTCAAGTACAGCTATTTTAGAAGGAAAAAAATGGACAGCAGGAGTTAAATTTGATGTTCATTAACATGAAGGAAATTTCTTGCCCCATTTAACTAATATCTTAGCTGGTACAGTGCAACAAACAAATTTTAGCTGTTAAAATCTATTATACCTGCTTTAAATTGCATTTCCCTGTAGCCAGAGGCTCAATAGTTGGTTAAATTCAATTTGAGTTGCCAGTGGCTGTTAATGGGTAGGTTTTTCTATTTGTTCTCTTAATTGTTCTCTATCTAAATTATCACTGATGATGAAATCTTATGTGACTACATTCCCACATAATCAGAAAGTCTAAATTTTTCTTCTTCAAGATAATGATATGGCACTTAAGGTCCATAAAAATCTTCAGGGACACTGTTGTTGTTGTTTTTATAATATGCCACATTTCATTTTAAAATAAATAATTCTGCTTGGACTTCAACCATTACAACAATTTGGAGATAATCGACTGACAAACTGAAAGTTATAATGGCTAAGCCCACAGTAGGCTCTTAATAAAGGTATGAATGAGTCCTGACTGACTGTCACACAAATATTTCTAGCATTAGGATGCCCTTCTATACTTTTAGAATGCAAACTTTTATGTCTTGAGCACATTTTTATAATTAATGTATTATGCGTATGATATGACATTGGTATTTCGTTCTTTCATCAGTTTCTGAGTTTATAACAGCCACAGTAAATGCAAACAATGAACTGGAAAGGAAAATCTATACCTACTTTTTCCAGCAGAGGTCTCTAGAGAGCAACTAAAGTTATGGAAATGGGCTATATGTTCAGTCATTTACATAGAAAATTTAACTCTTCAGCTTTATATGAGCCCTTTCTTTTCACCCACGCCCTTTTCCCTTTTGATGTCTGTGCTCCTTCATCAGATAAAAAGGCTGTCTAAAAAACTGATCAGAAGTAGACACAAGAGAACAGGTTAATCCCAAGTGCACCGGTGTAATATGTCACAAAACAGACAATGTAATTATCTCAGCAGCCTGTTTAACCAGCTAATTCGGCAGCTTTGCATACCAGGGGTGAGCTCATCTGTTCACTATATTACCAGGACGTTTTTCACCAAGATCACTACAGTTTTACAAAAGCTTGTAAAAGCCTGAGGATTGAGTATTTCCTTGAATGTGGTATAACAGCTTTTTGCAATCTTTTATTTATAGGGATGCAACAGACTTACAAAGAGAAGAAAATGCAGATTAGTACTGCACTATATATATATAAAACCAAGTCGAGGATATAAATCTCTGTATGTGCTCATTTAAAATGAAATACCCTCTCTTTACTGGGAATCTCTGGGGAAATGCTAAATGACTTAACAGAAACATGATTTCGATGGCAAAGATTTATTAGTCAGGTTTTGCTTTTCTTAGAAGTAAATTTATTTGCCCCAAATACATTCTACGTTTTGCTAATACTGGTACTGCTTGAGGGAATCAGCGTGGGCTTTACAGTCACACTGACCTGGACTTGATTCCTGGTTCTTTGATTTTTTTTTTAATCTCCTGGTATTGGGCAAGTTAACCACACAGTTTCCCAGTCATTAAATGTGAATAATACCTACATAGTGCATGGTTATTGAGGAACTTAAATCACATATCAGGGAAATGCTGGGCACAAAAAGCTAAATAAATGGTAGCTATTTTACTACATGATAGACACATATATGTATGTATACAAATATACATACACAACACACTAATATACACACATATAACACATTATACTTATATTTCTCTCAAAAAAGTTAATCAAAACCTCAGGAAACATTCATGTATCATCCAAGTCTTCTCCTTAAAATGACTACCCATTGACCGTAGCAATAACTACATAAGATGCAGGTCCAGTAGCTAGCACAGTGCTTTGTATGCTTGATCATATTTGTTGAATAAAATAAGCATAACAGACTGAGGGAAGAAAAAACACGGCAGTACATATAAAATTAGTCAACAGTATTGACAACACTTTAAAGTGATGTGTTTTGCTGTTCAATATTTTCAGCAAATTAAACTTCTACATCAAAGGATAGTAAGTTCTGTGTCTAACAGCTTAGATATAGGTTATACCTTTGATGTCACATGTCTCATCATTTGACATAGTGAAATGACAACAGTGCCAGAAGAGTCAAAGTAAGAGAATAATGAAAATAGTCTTGAAGGTGAGGCAAAGATAAAGGAAGGTTCTGATTTATAGTAAAGTCTGTGGAAGTGCCTATTACTGCATTAAAGTGATGAGGAAACACAGATGGATTATACTTGAGGTGCAAAATGCCCAAGGAGATGAGGTGGAAAAACTCTAGAGCGGGGACGCGGCCAAGAGATAGACATCAGAGTGAACCAAACACCACGTCTCAAAGTCTCATGGTATAGAAGTCTCTGCTCTTCAACAGCAAGTTCAGAGTCCAGGGAAAGAAGTACCAAGAAGTCCTTACCTTTGATTTCCACTTGATTCCCCATACAGCTCATTTGCCACATATCAGCTGAAATTAAAATTGGGTTATGTAGCACCCCTACTCCAAATCCTCCTGCAAATCCTCCGATCTACATATTCCAGTTTGTCTCATACCATTTTTATTTCAAATTGCTTCACTGAGATGATATGGGCCACAGTGTCATCATTATTTTTTTAAACACTTGCCTGAGGCACTTTTACCTACCATTCACTGTCTGTCTCTTCCCCTCAGACTTTTGCAAGGCGTGCTTCCTCATTCCATGTCACCTGGACCCTGCTCAAATGTCACCTCCTTACAAAGCCCCTAGCTGAACACCCATTCTGAAACAGCAACTCCAGTCACTCTCTTTGTGCTTTCTTCTTCATATCACTTACCTGGACCTCAGTTTACATTATTTCTTTGCTTATGTATTTACTGTCTCTCATCCCATATTAGCTGAGTGATGCCAGGAATTTGTTTCATTCACTGGTCTATGCCCACTGCCTAGAAAGGTCCTGAGCACATAGCAATCACTTGGTACATATATTTGTTGAATAATTAGTGGGAAAGGAGGTCACTAGCTGATGTGTATGTTTCCACCACATTTTGCTCATTCTAGCTGCATATTGTTGTGAGTTTCTACTTCCTAGGGCCACCATCAGACTGTCACCTCAAGTACCGCTATAGAGCCTAGTCTTAATTGAATTTTGACTATGTCTGGCACAATGTGGCACCTCAGAAAAGACTTGTCTAGTAAACATAAATTTGAAAATGAACAAAAAAGATGAAATATTAAAGCTATTGAAGTGTCTTTAAAATTGAGAATCATAGCGTATTTCCAAAAATAATTAAGCACGTCAAGATAATACTGCTGTGATATCAAAACTGATTTAGTAACAAATATCTCTCTGTCTCAGCCATTAATAAAAAGTACCAGACACTGATTTTATCTTGTAGAATTCTCAATATATCCCTGGCAGGGTCCCATTATTATCATTCCTAACTTACAGGTGGAGAAATTGAGGTGAAAAATTGTTAAGCATCTTGCCCATAATCACACAGGTAATAAATGCTAGGATTTGAATCCTAGCCATATTAACACCTGTCTTTGGGAATCCTTCAATATCCACTCTTCAGACTGATCTTCTGATATTTCAAATATTATCTTCTCCAGTTCCTTTTATCATTAATACCCATTTCCTATTTCTTTCTTCTAAAAATCAAGTTACTATTATAACTTATGAACTTAAACATTGCAAAGCTTCAGTAAGAACTGGGGATACCAAACTCTTAAAACATACTTTAATAATTAGTATGTGTCCCCTCCAGAAAAGAGGGTCTAACAAAGGTTAATGTTGTCCTTGGGATGGTAAAATTTAAATTTCATTAGAGTCTCCTAAGCCTATTTTAGAGTGAAAAAATGTTGCCATCTTTTCATAAAACCTGCATTTCAAGGCACTTGTATGATTTATGAATTTCTCTCCCAGAGAGAACAAGTGATATATAGCTGGAGTCTAATTCATTCCAACTCATCACATGTATTTTGTAACTCCATATCACCTTTCGAAATCAATAGGCATTTAATACTGAGGAGATGTATTTAGGTTTCAAAGAAGATAAAAATTAGACTGTGAGCCATTCCTTATATGGAATCCTGTTAACATATTTTCATATGATGTGAGGTCAAACACCTTGTTTTTTTTTTAGACTCATTGCCCAACCTTCTTTAGTTCCTGTATAATTTACTCTTACACTATGCTTGCAGGCAATATTAATTTGCATGGGTTAAGAAGGGTCATTAGTTTATTACTAAGTATTTGTATGGCCTTTGGCAAAGATAAAGTGTTATATAAGTAGTAACTGTGTGTACCAAATTAGTAGTCCTTTCCTCAGAACTTTTACTTTTAAGGTTTTCTTATTTTTTTGTTATTAGATAATTTATCAGTTCATAAAACTCATCATTTTGAAGTACCTTTACTTTATTCACATATTTATTCATTTACTCAACAAATATGCATAGAAAGCCTATTTATTGTAACCGACTCTGTGCTTGCACTGGGATTACTGTGGGGAAAAACAGACACAAAGGTGAAAAACAATGTGCAGAGAGGTCTTTGAATGCCATTATAGTTACAAAATTAAATTAATAGTTACAACTTGGCAAATAATACACACAGGGCTATGTCCTGTGGTTGAAGAAATGATACAATACTGTGAGGTTACATCAACTCTCTTCATTAACCACGGTACCATTTAAAATATATATACCATGTAAGTATATTGCCTATTCCAATATTTGAGCATGCAAATTATAAATATATAGGTTGCTTCACATTTTATTAAGTTACTGAGGTATCTTTTGAATTTATGTTTGTAGAGTCTTTGGGGAAAAAAATTGTTATCTTTTGGTCATGGTTTAAGTGTGTTTGGACTGAAAGAGAGAAGGATGAGTTAATTTTTGAACCAAAAGTCCTGGCATTCCGCATTGAAGAAACCATATGAGACGAGGCAGGGGGCAACGAGGGCCCATGTGCTCAGGACAGCAATTAGTTCCATTTGATTAGAACATAGTGGTAGTGAATAATAGTGGGATATAATGTTGAAAATGCAATTTGGCAGGGGTGTTAAGAGTTGTACTTGGTAGGCCAAAAGGTAGACAGTTCTGCAGTAGAGTAACATGATCAGAACTGGGCTCTGAAGAGATAAATCTGACAAGGCACAGGATGAATTGGGAGAGGAGACAGAGGAGAAAGAGATGCTAATGGAAGGCATACATATCCAACCCAGTGAAGGCCTAAACTAGAGGAGCAGATGTAAGAATGCAGCAGTAGTAAGAAAAGGTGCTACAAAAAGAGAATTAACAGCACCAGGGAACAGACTGGATTTGGACCAAGGGGAATCTGCTCACAAAATAAGGCAAGTTTTTTAGAATTTGTCTCACTGAAGTTTCTGATAATGACAAATTAAGGGTAATTTTTAAGGTTTCCTCATCTAAGATAACTGCCTCCATAAAAAAGGTTAACATTTATTAATAATGAAACATTAGCTAGATGCTAAATATTATATTTATAAATATTTATTGCTAAATATTATATTTATAAATATTTATTAAGGTTATTTTAATAATAAACATGTATCAAGCACTTAGCAGTTAGCATGTTAACATGTACCAGCTTGCACATTAAAGATATTTCCTATTACCTTAATTATCTAGTTAAAACCACAAAAACCTTAAGGGAGGTTCAGTTATTATCCCCTTTTAACAGGTGAGAAAATTAAAAATTAGAAAACTGAAGCAACAAAGTCAGAATTTGAACTCAGCTCTGCCAGACTCTGCAGTATGAGCACTTAGCCAAATTTACAAGTAAAAGAATAATCATTACTTTACCCTGAAGATCAGAGAAGTTACTGAAATTGTACTACTTATGAAAATGAAATATTAGTTACAGAAATTGTCCTACTTATCAAAATGAAATATTGTAGTCTTTTACCCAAATATAACAAATGTCTACCTACTGAGCATCCACTCAGTGCCAATCTCTGCTTTAGATGCTTAGACAGATTCTTAGGTACCAAATTTTTACATGAGGATAGAGAAAAAAAATATATATATAAGCATTCAGAGAATTTTTTCATTCCCATTGCTCAGCTACTTAGACACTCTGAGCTGACTAGGGGAGTGGCAGAGAGAAGCACAGGAGAGAGCTAAGAGGCAAACTTATTGTACTTTTGAAGCAAGATGGGACTGCCCACTGAAGAAGAGAAAAGGGCTGGTATGGAGAAGTAACTAAGGACTATGATTGGAGTTGGTACATGCTAAGGATTTGCAGGAAAAAAAATAAATTAAGTGATTTATGGTATTTGTGGGGGAAAGGAGATGTTCAACGGAAATGTTTTAGAAAATTCTATCCAATGGTGTCCTGTGCAATCCCTTCATCAATGTTCTTAAGACACATTTAGGGAAGACATATATTATATTTCAAGACTCTGGAGGATTAGATTTTTGTTAACTATGGATACATCACCATGCTAACCAAAATATATTTACAAAAAGCAGCCTTAACTTTTTCTACACATGCTATAGTATCATGTCTATTCTATGTTCCCATAAAATCTATTTCTAATAATCTTTACTAAATATTAAGAATAAATACATTTCTTTTTCTTTGTCAATTAGACTAGATTCAAGGATATCCCTATAACAATATTGTCATTCACTTAATTTCTGAAATCTTATTTTCATTTTTAAGTGGCCATCATTAGGTACTTTTATTTATTTTTTTAATAATAATTTTTTTATTGGTGTTCAATTTGCCAACATACAGAATAACACCCAGTGCTCATCCCATCAAGTGTCTCCCTCAGTGCCCGTCACCCATTCACCCCCACCTCCTGCCCTCCTCCCCTTCCACCACCCTTAGTTCGTTTCCCAGAGTTCGGAGTCATCATGTTCTGTCTCCCTTTCTGATATTTCCTACCCATTTCTTCTTCCTTCCCTTCTATTCCCTTTCACTATTATTTATATTCCCCAAATGAATGAGAACATACAATGTTTGTCCTTTTCCGATTGACTCATTTCACTCAGCATAATACCCTCCAGTTCCATCCACGTTGAAGCAAATGGTGGGTATTTGTTGTTTCTAATGGCTGAGTAATATTCCATTGCATACATAAACCACATCTTCTTTATCCATTCATCTTTCGATGGACACCGAGGCTCCTTCCACAGTTTGGCTATTGTGGACATTGCTGCTAGAAACATCAGGGTGCAGGTGTCCCGGCGTTTCATTGCATCTGTATCTTTGGGGTAAATCCCCAACAGTGCAATTGCTGGGTCGTAGGTCAGGTCTATTTTTAACTCTTTAAGGAACCTCCACACAGTTTTCCAGAGTGGCTGCACCAGTTCACATTCCCACCAACAGTGTAAGAGGGTTCCCTTTTCTCCGCATCCTCTCCAACACTTGTGGTTTCCTGTCTTGTTAATTTTCCCCATTCTCACTGGTGTGAGGTGGTATCTCATTGTGGTTTTGATTTGTATTTCCCTGATGGCAAGTGATGCAGAGCATTTTCTCATGTGCGTGTTGGCCATGTCTATGTCTTCCTCTGTGAGATTTCTCTTCATGTCTTTTGCCCATTTCATGATTGGATTGTTTGTTTCTTTGGTGTTGAGTTTAATAAGTTCTTTATAGATCTTGGAAACTAGCCCTTTATCTGATATGTCATTTGCAAATATCTTCTCCCATTCTGTAGGTTGTCTTTTAGTTTTGTTGACTGTATCCTTTGCTGTGCAAAAGCTTCTTGTCTTGATGAAGTCCCAATAGTTCATTTTTGCTTTTGTTTCTTTTGCCTTCATGGATTTATCTTGCAAGAAGTTACTGTGGCCGAGTTCAAAAAGGGTGTTGCCTGTGTTCTCCTCTAGGATTTTGATGGGATCTTGTCTCACATTTAGATCTTTCATCCATTTTGTGTTTATCTTTGTGTATGGTGAAAGAGAGTGATCTAGTTTCATTCTTCTGCATGTGGATGTCCAATTTTCCCAGCACCATTTATTGAACAGACTGTCTTTCTTCCAGTGGATAGTCTTTCCTCCTTTATCAAATATTAGTTGACCATAAAGTTGAGAGTCCACTTCTGGATTCTCTATTCTGTTCCACTGATCTATGTGTCTGTTTTTGTGCCAGTACCACACTGTCTTGATGACCACAGCTTTGTAGTACAACCTGAAATCTGGCATTGTGATGCCCCCAGCTATGGTTTTCTTTTTTAAAATTCCCCTGGCTATTCGGGGTCTTTTCTGATTCCACACAAATCTTAAAATAATTTGTTCTAACTCTCTGAAGAAAGTCCATGGTATTTTGATAGGGATTGCATTAAAGAGGTGGAGCTGTAACTAGCAGGAAGGCAGTCAAATCTAACCTTTATGGAATACACAACAGCAATTACAAACATCTACCATAATGTAGTTTAAATGGTTAAAATAACCTACCTTGGATGAAAAGGAGTGGGGAATCCAGAGTGAGAGTGGGAAATCAGGGATTGAGAATGAAACCTTAGGAAAAGCTTCCACTGGACAGTAATGACCAACCAATTCTCTGTCCCCAAATTCTGTAATCCTACACTCAATCTGCCCCCAAATTCTAGTACTATGTCCATATTTAGAGGGCGTATAAGAAATATTAGTTCCATAGCTCACTAGTGAAGATCCAAAACTACTTCTCACCCTCCTGTACCTTCATATTGCAGGAACTAATTTTGGAGTTTTGTTTTGTTTTTCATTGAATTCCATTTTCTCTGAAACCAGCTTTCTCTTCTCTATTCATATCCTCCCATAGTTACCATTACCAATGGATTCATATTCCTAAATTAGAACCTAAATTCTGACAAAAGGTATGTGAGGAAAAATAAACACACAACTCTGACAAAGATTATTAAACATTACATCCTGCTTGACTTTTTCTTATGGATTGATCTCCAACAATCCAACCCATTTTTAGATTTGGATTCCTGGGTAATTCCATGAATAACTTACCCTCTTCTTACTCTGACTTGTTAATACTGTCTTTACCTTTATCCTGACAGTTGCTCATTTCTGTTCATCCATCTCTTGGCCAGTTATTCCTCCTCTCTTTGAGACTACAGAAGAACACTGGCCTTACTCTCTTTCTAATACTCCATTCTCCAACCCCATCCTCAGTTCTTCTGTCATTTCACTGCTAAGTCACTATGGAACTGAGGAAGACCAGGCCACAATGAACACTAGCCCAGCAAGATGTGAGGCAAGTGTAGCCATCAGGAGCTCATGTCTTGAAAATTTCATTCAGGAAGAATCTTGGTTGGCATCCAAGATTTTAGATCCAACCAAAAGAGACTTATAAGATACAGAGTTTGATTCAGTCAGCTGAAGTTGACTATGGATATAGATGCATATTAGTCACGGTGAAACAAACTAAAGATGGTCAAAGTCCAGATTAAAATAGTGATGGGCAAGATGGAGTATTGGATAGAATCTGATCAGGAAACCTGATTCATTTTGTTGTATAAACAAGCAGCCCAAATAGGAATAAACAGGAGATGTAAATGATCCTAGGACAAGCATAGGGGTACCTCCGACTCTAGTTATAAATGTCTATTTTGTTATACATTATCTTGACTGCCTTGCAGAGGGAGCTGACATCGCAATGGTACCTTTTGTTGATAATTTTAACAAGAAGAGAGTTAAAGATTTTTAATTAACATTCATCATTAACTTTTATAATCATTATATATCGAAACACATTATCTACTTGCCTTATTTCCCTATTGATAGTTTATTTGCCCAAAGCATGTAAGCACTTTTTGTATATAATGTCTGTTCATTCAGAAATGATCCATAATTGAATGTAAATTGAATAGTAATTATTTACTCTATATTGAAGAAGTTTGTCTAACTAATCTTTCTCACAAAATAAAATGTTTAATGTTATCATCTCACAAATGGTATGTATATTTTATAATGGGGTCCAGAAAGGGTAGGCAAGGGGGTTAAAATTAATCATCGACTCCAGTTCTACATCACACTTACAGTGAAGAATGCAAATTTTGTCATCTTTGCCAGCATTGCTGTTGCTAAGTGTGCTACCTTACTTCCTCATCCTACCCAATATTGACTTTTTGTGTACCACCTAAATATTTGAAGGCTAATTGTGAGGTTGTAGGTAAAGTCACATGAGATCCTCTGAAAAATGTATCTAGGGAAGCATAGTATATTATAACTAAGACAATCCTCACAGCCTTGAAATCCTTAAAAGGCAGGCTTCATTTGGTTTGGTGCCAGAATATATCAGGTTGACAGCCAACAATCACCCCTCCCTCCCTTCCATCCTTCCTCCCTTCTTGCCTTCCTTCCTCTCTCCCTCCCTCCTTTTTTTTTTTTTTTTAATAAACAGAAACCTTCTGGCACACTTAGTCCTGCATGTTAACATTACCACAGGAGTTTGATGAGTTTCCATTGATTTGAGCCAGCACTCAATATAAAACAATAGATGCTGAACTGACACATGAGCACAGGACAGTCATTTTTACCTTGAAAAAATTAAAGGGTCAAGTTTAGCTTCTCCTCCTTCTAGTGCTAGCTACCTCCTTATTTTTTTCCCATTAACTTTTTTTCCACAAAACAATATTTAAAAACAAGTAAAGAATATCAAGACCTGAAATTATAAATATTATAAATTATAAATATTATAAATTATAAATATATCCAAAGAAGACATACAAATGGCATGGACAGTTGTATGGAAAGATGTTCAATATCACTAGTAATCAGGGAAATGTGAATCATAGTCACAGTGAAATATCACTGTACATGTTAAGATGGCTACTATCAGAAAGACAGAAGATAGTAGATAACAAGGGTTGATGAGGATGTGGAGAAAAGAGAACCCCTGTACACTGTTGACAGGAATACAGATATTATGGAAAATAGTATGGACACTCTTCAAAATATTAAAAATAGAACTATCATATGATCCAGATACCAGAGAGATACCACTTCTAGGTATCTATCCAAAAGAAATGGAATCTAACTCAAAAAGATATCTTCCACTCTTACATTCACTGCAGCATTATTTACAATAGCCAATATATGGAAACAATCTAAGTCTGTTAATGGATTAATAGATAAAGAAAAATGTGGTGTGTGTATATATATATATATATATATATATATATATATATATATATATACAATGGAATATTATTCAGTGATAAAAATCCTGCCAGGAAATCCTGCCATTTGTGATAACATGAATGAGCCTGGGTACATTATGCTATATGAAATAAGTCAGATATAGAAAGACAAATTCTGTATGATTCCATGGATATGTGGAATCTTAAAAAGTCCACCTCACAGAAGCAAAGAATAGAAGGGTAGTTGCCATGGATTGGAGAAAGTGGGAAATGGGGAGATGTTGGTCAAAAAATACAAACTTTCAATTATAAAATGAATAAAATCTGGTAATCTGATGTACAGCATTGTGACTATAGTTAATAATACTGTATGTTATATTTGAAATTTGCTAAGAGAGATTACAAATGTTCTTACCACACACAAACATACACACACGCACACACACACACACACACACAGAGAAAGGTAACTATGTGAGGTGATGGATGTGTTAATTAACTTGATTATGGTAATCATTTCATAACATATATATATCTATTAAATCATTACATTGTGCCATTGTGCACCATAAACAATTTCAAATGCATATTAATAGGTCTCTATCCATATTAAGTAACGAATGTTTCTAAAGAGTGGATTTAGGATTTTAGGATTACAAGCCTTAGAAACACTAAAATGTATGGGGTGAGCTGAGGAAGAAAGCCTTACAAAGGCAGAGAGAAAGAATGGTCAGAGAAGCTCAGAGATAGCCACAGAGAGTTTTGCTATGGAAGCCAAAGGATTATAGATATTTCACTAGAAAAGTCTATTGAGTATGGTAGAGAGAACAAGCTCAACAAAGAAACTGAATATGAAAAGGCCTGAAAGTGACCACTGGTATTAACAATCAGGTTAATGTTAATTTCATCATAAAGTAGCTTTCACAGAGTTGTAAAGGCAGATGGGGTACTTTGTATGAATGTATGAATAGAGAGAGTCTGGACTCAAGATGGAAATGGGAGTGAACACAGGAAAATAACAGGGGGAGCAAAAGAGAAGATTCTAGTAGAGTCAAGAAAGGCATTTTTTAAGCCTTAGAGAAAGGAGTATAGTCATTGCTTAAATGGAAAGAGCCACTAGAAGAAAACAGATGGAAGACTAGTTGAGAGACAGGAGTGCTAGGTCCATTTTCAATCCTACTTACATGTTTAGCTATCACCTAGATTCTGGGACTAATTCTTTATCCAGAGAGAAATGTCAGAAGCTTTAGGCTAGCATTTGAGTCTCAAGTCACTCTTGCCGATTTCTGCTACTTTATGACTTTGTTACAGGTCCTCGTTCCTAGGCTCAGTCTTTATCCCTTATGATCAAGTCCTCAACTTGGGCCATAATTCACACAAATTCATCTATTACAAGTTTCCACAAATTAATTTCCATGACTTCTTGTTCCTCTCTCTAGAATTGAGATTTTTGCCTCATGCTCCACTTTCTTCTCAGGTATAGTATATATATTGTGAACTGTTTATCTCACAGCCACTCCCCACCTCCTTTTCTCTGGTTAACATAATCCCAATTTTGCTCAAGTCTCAAGTGATCATATGTGTTAGGCAAGCCCCTTCCTATCCCAGGAAGGATAATTTTACTTAGTCAAAATTAGCTATGTAAATTCTATTCCCCTAGACAGTGTTTTGTTTTCAAAAAGGATATGTCAATATTCTCATCTGCTGATGGTCTAGGAAAGGAAAATCCCTGAAAGAAAAGATTTCTATTTTTTTTAACTTGATATGACTGAATCTACAAAGAATACCTGGTATGTGGACTCATCCAGTGACCATAAAATAACACAGGATTGCTCAGCAAGAAGAGAGAGATAACTTGGGTATATCACTGAGCTTCTGAATTTGTCCCAGAATTGCCTACTTTCAGTCTTGTTGCATGAGATTATCTGTGTATAAGTGACATATTGAATAAGTAAAGGCTATCAAAGTGATTTTACTGAGGTCATACTATATATCAGTTATTTTATATGCACTATTTAATTGTTACAACAACCCTGTGGGGTCCATATTGGATCTCCATTTAAAGGTGGATCTGACTCAAAAGCCTACATTTCCCCATGAAGTCAGAAACCCTGACACAAAATTCTAGTATGTATCTTTTAGTGTTGCTTCTCAACTTCCCTGCTACCAGTCTGCTAGACTTCAAACTTTTCTGTTATGAATATCAAAGTTCTGCAGTATAGCAAGGGCTATGAGTGTAGTTTGAGGAATAAAGCAGAGCTGTTCAAACCTCAGCACGGTTATTAGCTATGCAAATTAAGACACACTACTCAGGCTCTAGATTCTGTGTTATTATTTGGAAAAGACAGTAATACTACTCACCCCCTAAAAGTTTTGATAAGTATTAAATTAGAGAAGGCCTATATAACTGAGCTAATGCCAATACCCATTTGGTCATATAATGATTATGTCTTTATTCACATTGATACTACTACTGCAAAATGCAGAATCAATTTTTAAAAATTGCATCATAGAATTTTAGGACAGTAAGAGACTGCAGAGATGAAATTTTGTGGAATCTCTGTCATCCAGAGGCAAACTTAACCTAATTCAAAATACGTAAGTGACCTGTTTATAAATTTTTTTAGAGCTAAATAGAATTCATTTAATCACCATTATGAAACCATCATTTGGAATCTATGGCCAGTTAACTAAACATTGAAGTACAGCTACTTGGAGGAAGGAAGAAGAGTACATCTAGTTAAAATTTAAGAACATGATCATCTCCCCTACCATACCTGGCTGACAACTTTGTAGTGTTGTACAGTTCAAAGAACACTGAACATGGAATCAAAAGATGTAGCTAGGAGCAAGCCCCTTCTCTATTATTTATTAGCTCTGTAACTTACCATCTCTAAATTCCACCTTCTTTATCTCTAAAACAGGGATGATGATTCAGCCCTTTGCTGATCTCACAATATGATTCTCAAAATCAAAGTATATGTAGAAGACATGTGTACATTGGAATGTGCAGTATAAATGTAAGAAAAATAAAAATTTCAGTGAACATAAATGGTGGCCAACTTCAGACTCTTCCTTCTGTAACACATTCTTCAAGGGTTTGTTTGTTTTTTTTCCCCCTTGGAATATTTACTTATTACTTATTCTGAACCGTCAGCAGCCCTTCTGAAACCTCACAGTACTCACACAGCACAGTGCCACGAATGGCTGTACATTGAACCAGAGCCTTTTGATGATGATGATCTTTGAAGGTTTCCTGTGTATACAGGTATCTTACTTTGCTCACTATAGTTGATAGAATCAAGCTACAGGCTGAGCATGTGATAGTTGATTTGAGTCAAAGTTGGAAATCACTCAATCAAGAAACCACTCAGTCACTCTGTCTAGAAAACAATGGATTAGAGAAGAAAAACCAAGATGACTCAGACCCAATTCTGAAAGTGTTTTTAATGGGGCATTGATTCAGCCTCTACTGAATATTTACTAAAAATAAAAAATATTGGCAACACTCTTTGTGGAGTCTCTTCCAGACAGCTGTGACATCTAAGGAATACTGCATATAAAAATTCTATAAATAATAGCATCATCACTCTTGTGTATGATTATTTTTCTCATTCTGAAAGGCCTTGCATAAAGTGAGCTATTTTTCAGAAATGTCAGAAAGCCCTAGAAATTAATAAATTGGGCACCACTACTCATTAATCCATTATTGCAATGTTCAGTTAGTATGAAAGTTCAGAATCCTTTTTCCTCACAGAAATTATGCTTTATGTGCTGGTTAGACTCTCAGACTGGCCCAAAACTTGACAGCAAACTCAATGTGACACAAAATGGGATGAGGCTGCTCAGAAAGCTAAGGTAATCCCTGACAGCATTGACAGTGGACATACAAGAGACAGAACAAACCAGGAGAAAGAATGTCATATACCACTTCTGGGGGCCATGTTTCAGGAGGGATATGTCCAGAAAAGACCAGTGCATCATAGAAACCACAAGTTACCTCTCTCTTTCCTTTTATAGCCAAGCATCCAAAAGGAATATTCTACATTCACTGACTGCACAGCTCTTCATTGAAAATTTATTACATGCTGTTTGATAATACAAAAGGAGCTAACTAGTTTGGAGGTATAATACACTAGAGTATACATCTAGGGCCAAAAGCCATTCAATTTTAGGGAATGCAAATGCCCAGTATTCCAAGGAAATATCAAACTGGTTTCTGAAGTTATTTAACCAACTTATTATCCCACTGGCAGTATGTAAATTTTCACACTGTTTTCTATCCTTTCCAATACTTGATATAGTCAGATTTCTTGATTTTTGTCAGTCTAATGGGTATAAAATTTTATCTGATTGTGCATTTAACTGGCATTTTCCTGGCTATTACAGAGATTAAGCACCTTTTTTTTTCATTTATTCCTCATTTTCTTTCAAGTCTGTTCATGTTGTCTATTTTTCAATTAGGTTGCTTGCTTTACTTATTGACTTATAAGGATTTTTAAAGAAAAAAATTTATATATATTTCAGAAACTAATCCTTTGTTAGCTAATTGTGTTGCAAATTTTGTCTCCAGTTTACTGCTCGTCTTTTTACTTTATTTGTGTACCTTTTGATGAAGAGCAACTCTTAAGTCCAATGTAGTTACATTAATCAGTCTTTTCTCCTGTTAGCACTTTTTATTGCTTGTTTTAGAAGTCTGCCCTTACTCAGAATGCAGAAGATAGCCTCCTAAATATATTTTCTAAGTTTTAAATATTTCACATTTAAACCCTTTTTCTATCCATAATTGATTTCTGAGTATATATGTTCTCCCAGTAACTTTCCAATCCATGCATTTTTAATTGTGTTGCAGTCCTCCCCAAACCAAAATTGCTCTGGTTCAGGTCACAACTGGCCTTCATGTTATCAAATCCAGTGGGTAACTTCCTCTGCTTTCTGCCTTTTTTTTTTTTTTCTTTTTTTGCAGAATTTAGAATCTCCAGAACCCTTTCCTCTTCAATCTCTTTCACCTTATCTTTCACTTCATAATGTTAATCTTCAACTTTTCTTTTACCTTTTTTGGCCTTCATAGCTTTCTCCATTTGCATCCTAAAAGGTGGTACGACTCAGGGCTCAATCTTCAATCACTCTTCACATCCATTTAGTCATTCCCAGTATTCTGGGAATTTAATTGTCTAATTAAACTTTTGTTTAATTAGACATATATATTCTAATGACTTGCACATCCATTAAATCCAGGGTGCCTGGAAGACACCATATTTGTTGGGTCTCCTGACTCAATTACCTTTTGAACATTGTTGGGGATATCCTAAAGGTATCTCAATCACTTTTTAAAGAAAACTTTTCTCCCATCCCTCTACCTTACAAAATCTGTTGCTCTTGCTTCATTCTCTAACTTAGATATTGATGGCATCCTCCACCTGCTAAACAAAGCTAGAATAGAAAGCCATCCTACACTCTTGCCTGACCATCACTCTCCTTCATCCTTTGCATCTAATCACCTAGACCTAAGGATTCTTTCACCTACATATCTTTCATGGGTGCAGATCCCTCTGTTTCTGCCTTTGTTCAGGGACCCATCCTTTTTCACTTGGATTTTTACAGTAGTCTTTCAAATATTCTTTCAGGAGCCAGCCTGGACCTCCAGAATCCTTGAACTGCACTTGTCAGAGTGATCTTTATAAAACGCAAATCTCCTCATGATGCAGAAAGGAAAAAGCCTTATCCCCATATACATAATTTTCCTACATTCCTCAATCCTCACGCTGTTTCAGCCCACACTTCCAAGCATGTCACTCCACACAGAGATGGCCATCAATCCTTCTGCAGTTAACATCATAGAAACTTCTGAGCAGTCACTCTTGGATTAAAGGGGATGCTCTGCCTACCAGTCCTTACTTTTGCCAGTTCCTGGTCCACTCAGCTGCCACCACAGTATGCATTTTCCTCTCAGCCTCTATCCCCTTTGTCCAAATTACCACTTTATTACCCCTTTAACTCTGCCAAGCCCCTTCATCATTGATGGGTATCATCAACATTTACACAGATGATACAACCAAATCTTGGCTCATTTCCTGACATAATCCTTAGTAACCTTCTACTCAACTGTACTACATTTCTCACCATATATATCCTCCCTCTAAGCCAGTCTTTCCTCTCACACAGCTCTAAGTTCTTTGTACTTTACAATTCCTGCCAAAACTCTATCTTCAGCCAGATTCATGCTTTGAGCTCCTAATGGACATCTCCATTTGTATAAGTAACTCCTACTGAAAGTCTCCATTTTAATGTCTTCTGAGCAGGGAGCCCGATGCACAGCTCAGGGCTTGATCCCAGGACCCTAATACCATGACCTGAGCCAAAGGCAGCCACGTAACCAACTGAGCCACCCAGGAGCCCATATCTGAATGTCTTCCAGACACCCTGAATTCAAAACTGAATTCACCATATGCATCTATTTTGAAACCTCCTTCTTTTCTTCCATTATACCATATCTCAGAAAAAGGTACAACTACCTACCCAATTGCCACAGGAGTTATTATTTCCTATTTGTTCATTCTCCAAATTAAATCAATTGAGTTACCACCTCCTAAGTATACCTCAAATCTATTCCCTTCCTTTCATCCTCATGCCACCATCCTAAATTAAACCATTGGACATCTTTTCCTGATACAACAACAGCCTTCTGATGGGTTTCCCTTTCTTCATCCTGTCCTTAACATAGTTTCACATGATGTGACAGCAAGAGTCATTTTCCAAAAATGTAAATCTGTTTATGGCTACTATTAAAATCCCTTGGTTAACCTCAGCACTTCTTCCCTCATGTCAAATAAAGTAGGAGTGAGGGGAATATATGTCCCCAAATGCTTTTATTTTTCTGTATCAAACACACAAAGGGATCTGGATACCTGTATAAAACTATCCTTACTTTAGGCTAAAGTTGTAGTTACTCTAAAGAATTACAGGGTCTCTAAGGGAGGTGTAGGAATCCAGGAGCAGCTTTTCCACCCTATTCTACCACCCTCCCCAGCATCCTCCTGGCCAGCCTCAAAGATTTTAGCCTTCTTGAACTTTATGTCCTCCTTATCCTTAACAAGTATTTTTTATGCTATTTTCTCCTCCTTCTCAGAGTCATACCTCTTTTTGTGTGAGTTGTCAGTCACTTCTGTTGACTTTCCTGCTAGATGGGGATGGAGAGGAGATTCAAGGAAGCAAAACCTCACAGTGGTCAGCTCTCCTCAGTAGTAAAGTCTCCTTGAGTGGTATCTGCAAGATAATCAGTATTTTCATATTGTGGTAGAGTTTTATCATCTTTCACTTTATTAAAACAATATAACATGGGTTTGTTTCTTTCTATTGTCTTAGAATATGCCTGACTCCTGAGAGAGGAAGATAAAAGAAATATCTTTTAAAATACACCCATATTTTTATAGTTAATTATTTCATTTAATATAATTTTTTTTTAATTTTTTTATTTATTTATGATAGTCAGAGAGAGAGAGAGAGAGAGAGAGAGGCAGAGACATAGGCAGAGGGAGAAGCAGGCTCCGTTCACTGGGAGCCTGATGTGGGACTTGATCCCGGGTCTCCAGGATCGCGCCCTGGGCCAAAGGCAGGCGCCAAACTGCTGCGCCACCCAGGGATCCCCCCATTTAATATAATTATTAATGTTTACTTATTCTATCACATCTGGTTTGCCTTCCACGTCTAGTCGGCACTCACCATTTCTGTATGTACTAACATCATACCATAAGGTACCTGTGACCACCTGATTACTTTCTCCAGTCACAAGAGCATGCTTGGCTAGTGGTCAGGGCAGGCCAGAAGTGCTGGGGCATTAGTATACTCAGGAGCAGCCCTCAACCAACTATGAATGGAAATTGGTAGGTAAATGCCCCAGCTTCCTTATTCCTTGAGTAGAACAATTTTGAAGAATGTTGTATGTAATCTTTCAGAGGTCCCCAGTGGGAATAGACCCTAGTGATCCTCAGAGGTAATCTGGTCATTAAAGTACCCTATATTCCTTTGCTACCTTCTTAGTCTCTCCTCCTCCCTTATCTACAAAAGCTTTTTCAAAAAACCTCTTACATAAATTAGTTGTACTCAAATCCTTCATCTCAGGGTCTGTTTTGAGAGAACCCAACCTCAGACAATTAGTACCCAAAAGAGGCCTAAAAAGCAAGTTTGGGGAACTGGATTTTACTTTTGGATTATTCACCAGTGAGATGGCAACAAGGACCCCGTTGCTAGTACAAGTGAGCTGGTGATAACCCCTAATATGCTGAGACATCACTACTGCAAGTAATTGTTAGATCTCATCATTGGTGAACTAGGATCAGGTCAAGATAGGAAGAAAAAATGCTGTTCTTAAAGACTGTGAAATAGGTTGGCTAGTGTTAATAGCCACAGAAGTTCTAAAGGAGGAAAATGACACTCTGAGGTCATTCAACTATCAACAGGGCTCAAAAAAAAAAAAAAAAAAAAAAAAAAAAACAGGGCTCAGGGCAAAAGCCAGAATGCCTTCATGGCAACATTTTAAAATACTTCATCTCCATTTTCCCAGATACTGCTTCAAATCAGGCCCAAGCTTGGAATGGGATGGTGAAAGAAAGAATTACAAAAGTGGCTGAATTCAAAGCCCCCAAAAGTTGCCTATGCTGATGTCAGGGAAGGAATAAGTGCCTAAGATGTAAAATGCAGACATCCGAGTCAATATGCTTGAGAATTTTTAACTTCTGGATTTCTCTGGGCAGGCAAAAGTAGCTCCCTCTACTTGCTATAGGAGGGCAGGTTCCTACCGCCTGAAGTCCAAGAAAAACCCTCCTCTGCCCTAAGGCGAATGATTTGCACAAGAAGGCTTGACCTTCTTACAAATCTATCCATGCCTCATTGCTTCTGGACCACCAATTAGAATCATACCTCAGCACCATCTGAATAGGGAAGTACTGCCCCCACCATGGGAGGAAAGCAAGTATTCACCAAAAGCAAGTATTCACTCATTAGTTAGGGAGAACCTAACTAATGTTCTTTCTAGGAGAAGATGGCTTGGGGGTCATAGATGTGAATCAGATAGATAGATAGATAGATAGATAGGAGTGATATATGTAAATTAAGGGCAGGAACACAAGCCACAGGAATATAGTAGAGAGTTTACTGATATGAAACCTCTTTTGTGTCTCTAGTTTAATATCCTGACAAGGATGCCCAGAGATGGTATTAATACTATACTTTTTTTTTTTTAATTTTTTTAAATTTATTTATGATAGTGACACAGAGAGAGAGAGAGGCAGAGACACAGGCAGAGGGAGAAGCAGGCTCCATGCACCAGGAGCCCGACGTGGGACTCGATCCCGGGTCTCCAGGATCGCACCCTGGGCGAAAGGCAGGCGCCAAACCGCTGCGCTACCCAGGGATCCCTGTATTAATACTATACTGAAGTGTTAGATTTGTAGCTTAGAAACAATGGCTTATATACAGTACATGAAGTAGAGATGCCAAAACAGCCTTGATAAAGTACTAAGAAGGCATCGGAGGTCATAGAGATGTTCAAGTGCTAAAATGAATTAACTATACAAGATGAGAAAAAGCCCTACTTTAAGGGTAGAGATTACTTAAAAAAAAAAAAAGAGAAAATCCAGTAGTTATCTATGTTCCTCTTTGATGGTAGGATAGGGCAGAAGAAACACTCTTGATTAAAACAATAGTGAATAATAAATGTGCTAGTGGGCAGGATACCAGCATCATTGGAAAGCACAGTGGTGGCTTTCTCTACGGTCCAGGGCTGATGGAAGGAGATGCTGTAATAGAACTGGGCTACTGAGTGTCAGTGGGGATGTAAGGATTCTGTAATAGCAGAGGCCAGATGGTTACAGTTAGAGCAAATAGCAACAAGACCAAAATCGTAACTATGGGGCTTGACCTATAGATATTTGAAGTAATGTCTGATATATTACTAGTGCTCCTAGTGAAGATAAAGATGATCAGCCTATGGTTATATAATTTGACCACCACCACAACAAAAAGATCAAGAACAGGTGACAAAAAGGCTAAAATCAATGACTGCAACAGAAAGCCATAATCCACACCACATTTCCATACTTGAGTTAGTTTTTAAATTCAGAGCCCCTTAAGTAAAACACAGGATGGTTGCCTTGAGGAAAGTCCCTAGAATGTCATATATATATATAGCTTTTCCCCAAATACTTTCTCATAGCCATCTAAGGCCATTTACCAAAGTCACTACATGCTGGGAAAGAGAGAATAGTCAAATATCCTGAGGGCAACTGAATATGAAATTTGAGATGACACTAGTATGAGGGGACCCAACATGCCATCATGGCTCCCTATTAAAGTAGAAGCAGACAGAGGTCAGTGATAAATGGAGTCCTAATCAAAGTCTATCTCCCTGTGAGTACATTGATCATTTGGTCATTTATTTAAATCTTATGTGTATAAATTTGTTGGATATATTTCATTGCTGAATGAACAACAGTTCATGGAATTAGAGCCATTATTATGATAAAGGTAGAGTAGAAACCCTTGAAACTATCTACTGACCAAGATAGTAAATCAAAAGCATTGTTACATTCTAGGTAGAATGGCAAAGAATTGTGCAACCATCAAAGACTAAATAATTCAGGGTTCTCACTCATTCCCATTTAACTCCTTGGTGTGATCCTGTAAAACCAGATGGATCAAGGCAGGTCTAAAAGTGAAAGACTATAAAATCATAGAATATATTCATATTCTATCATAGAATATCATATTATATACACATACATATATGTTTCTGCCCCCAATTCCTGGCCTAAAGCTCCTAAAATCCTCGTAATTTCCAAAGTGATAAGAGCACTAGGAGAATCTTTTGTTTTAAAATTTGGTATTTGACCATGGCTCCTGCCAAAGGGCTCCTTAATCCCTTGGAATTTCCCAAATAATAGCAGTGTCTTTTGTTTTTATGAGGCAATGTCTGGTGGGCTCCTGGATGGGAGCTGGTCACCAAAAAGACCAAGACATGATTAAAAGCTTGAAATTTTCAGTCTCACTCTCCATTCTCCAGAGAGAGGAAAGGGGCAAGAAATGAAGTTAATAATCCATCATGCCTACATTATGGAAAATCCTAAAATTATGGGATTCAAAGAGCTTTCAAGTTGGTAAACATGTGGAGATGTTGGGAGAGTGGTACACTCAAAGAGAACATGGAAGCTCTTTACTTCTTCCCATATACTCTGTCCTATGCATCTCTTACATCTGGATGTTTATCTCTATTTCTTCTTCTTCTTCTTTTTCTTCTTCTTCTTCTTCTTCTTCTTCTTCTTCTTCTTCTTCCTCTTCCTCTTCCTCTTCTTCTTTTAGATTTATTTATTTAGAGAAAGAGCACAAGCAAGCGGGGGGGGGGGGGGGCAGAGGGAGAGGGAGAGAGAATTTCAAGCACCTTGTGCTGAGTGCAGAGCCTGATGTGGGGCATGATCTCATGACCCTGAGATCACAATCTGAGCCAAAACGAAGAGTCTGATGCTTAACCAACTGCACGAAATGCTCAGACTACTTGGGAATGCAGGTAAGAAGTTCTGGGTAATCACACCAGACAAGCAATTTGGAACAGCAAGTGTTGACCAAGGTGAAGGGAATCTAAAATAACTGGTAGAGGACACAAATGATATATTTGTGTCATTTGGCCTAGGGATTAACTGAAGCAACAAGGATTATAGTTGTCCCAGTATCTCTTCTATTATAAGTTTATTTTTGTTTGTTTTTTAACTGTGACCAACAACCTTGAAGGTCCACTGGGAGAATAGAAAGGACTCTGTATGAGACACTGTACATGAACACATTTTATTTAAAATACCTATGACTTTGCATGAGAGCTCTCTCTGGCTATAGGAGCTTGTTCAATCTACATTCTAGCCAACATAGAAATACTGGGGAGTTAACATTCCTAAAACAGCCTTCAATCAGTTACAGATAGAATTTGATGAACAGGGCTGCCTGGGTGGCTCAGCAGGTTAAGTGTCGGCCTTGGGTGCAAGTTACCATCTCGGGGTCCTGGGATCAAGTAGATCTCCCTGCTCAGTGAGGAGTCTGCTTTTCTTCTCTCTCTGCTCCCCTCCACTCATGCTCTCCCTTCCTTTTTCTTTCTTTCTCTCTCAAATAAATATTTTTTTTAAAAAAAAGAATTTGATGAATAAATACCCTGGCCTTCTCACCCCTCATATATCATAATTCTGAGGCATGTTCTATGCAGTCTTCCAGAGTTCTACAGTAAGATCAAGCCTCAGTGTTCAAAGAGGTAACCTGGTAATTAAAATGCATTCTGTACTGAGTTTCTTAATTAATTAAGTGTTAAGACAACAGGGATGATATCTTTGTTCTTAACAAATCCCAAATATCTAGCACAATGCTAGTATATAGCAGGCACTCAATAAATATCTGTTGAATGAAATCACTTATAAAACTAAGTTTATTATAATTACTTCCCTCAATCTCAGTATAAGAGACAGAAAGTCTTGTCCCCTCTGATCTCATCTCCAGCTATTTCCTTAGATGCACCCTTCACTCCAGGGATTCAAATTACTTGCAGTTTCCTACATACACTTAGTCATACTGCCAAGCTTGTGCCCATTAGTTTCTTCTGCTATTATAGATGCCCTTCATCTCCACCTAACTTCTTTCTATTCATCCTGAAAGTTTTAGGTTAAGTATAATCATCTAAGGAAATCTTCCCCTAATATCCCATAAGTATCTACAGGTCTCTCTCTACTCCTAAATAAACTTAAGCATAATTCTAATTCTTCAATATAACGTAATCATTTTAAACTTATTTATCTGCCTCCTAAACCCATAAATTGCCCAAGAAATTAATCTTTGAGTGTTTTATTTTTATATAGTGCCAACATAACACCTAGGAAAAAAGTGCTCAACAAATATTTTCTGACTGAAGATGAATATGAAATATCATTAAGAACTAGGGATATTTAGACCAGAAAGAAATCTTAAGGAAAGCAGGACATCTGTTCTCAAGTGTATAAGGGCCCATCTAAAGAAGGAAGTCAGTACCACAACTGAGGGGCTTTTTCTCAGTGTTTTATAGCTAATTGCTTTCTGAGGTTAAAGAATTAGCTACTGAGAATGAAAAAAAAAAAAAAAAGAGCTTTTTGGTTACTGATGTGTATAGTTCCTTATATCAATTAGTAAATACTGCTCTTGATGATTGTTAACGGTTTGATGTGTATCTGTATTTGTTAATCACAAAAGGCTTGGAATCTAGCTGCCTGGGTTCAAACAGTCTCTTAACGGTGGAATTAGCTATCTTGCAATAGTAAACATCACACTACTAGAAATTAAACCACCTAACTAGGCTACAGCTACCTATTGTGTAATGCAGTAGAGATCATTTTTTTTATTACTAAGGTATTCTGATTCCATGGCTTCCCCAGTACCACATTATGATACCAAATGCCAATTTGTACATAATGTCTTTATTAGGAACCTCAAATTCCTTATATTCTTAAACTTTCTTCCTCCTTTCAGAAGTAGAAAACTAAATATTAGTCTAAGGAGACAAAAGAGTACATTATCATGAACTCTTCTTAAGTATCTCTTCCAACTAGATAACAGCCATAACTAATCAGCTGAAACTGATACTACTACTGTCTAACTAGAATAATAAGAAATAGCATATAAGCACCAACTTTTTTCTGCCAACAGTATTCCTTAGCTCAGATTCTTCTTGGGTTTCATGGTCTAGATAACACATATGAGAGGATCATAATATTGCTACTCAGTCTACCACATGCATAGACAGGGGGATCCTGGAGTAAAGGAAGCTTGAAAAACATGAAAAAACATAAGAAAGTTCTAAATTCTCATTTACCTTGCAAGAACCTGCATGCCCCCAAAAGAGAAGTTAAACGACAATTCACTAAGGCCTGCCTCTGAAGTTGGTCTGCAAACAAGCACTATTTTCTCCCCAATTCTCCATTATCTAGCACCCCCTGGCTCACTCCCCAGAATATGTATCTAACCACAGACGCACAAGAACTTTATACAGAAACTTCTATTTTTTTTCCTGACAAAGCCATTACATGAGATTGTATTCCTTGTTTGATTTTTGTTCCTTCTAGCAGTATTTTGGGTTCTATAAATCCTAGATTTAGAAAAAGAAATTGATACAGAGATTGAATTGAATCACTCAAGCAGAAGGGTCACATTGAAAGTTCTCTAATGACATTATTGCAAGAACTGGAACTCAACAATGACATTTCTAAAAAAAAAAAAAAATTGTAGGTCTTATTGCATTTTTCTTGACCATTCTTTAAATGCAAACCATGTAGAAAACTAAAACCTCAATTAGTACAGAATTGCTCTCTCCTAAAAGCATGGAGGCAAGTTGTAGCTCTAAAATGACATCTTATTAAGCTAATTGTACATTTTTAAAAATTGTCACCATATTCTTCTCTCTTCTGTTGTGTACTAATTAAAATTAGCTCCTTAGAAAACTAGAAAACTATCTGGAGTTTTCTTTTGGAATTCTTAAGTGGTATTATTTACAAGGTGGCTTTACTGTTAACCAAACCCATATAATAGCCCATTTCTGGTCTTACAGTCTGTCCATTGTAGCATTCTTGTCATTTGCATGTATATTAAAGGCTGAATATGTGGGACTTGCCCTTCTAAAAGGTAAACAGACTGGTTTACCTTCTCAGAGCAATTATACATGAAAACTCTAAAACTGTCTTTGACAGGTAGACTTTTCAATTGCTTTCTTTCTTTTCTATGTAGAAAAAAATGAAAGGAAGAATGGAGGGAAGGAAGGAAAAAAAGGAATGGACAAAGAAAGGAAGGAAGGAGGAGGAGAGGATACTCTTTACTCTTTGTAACTAAGCAAGCAAAGGATAAAATAATTATGGTTGGCAGAAATGTCCTTCACATTAAGTTATTAAATACTGTATAAAAACCTTTTGATGAACATTAGTTCGATGAGTGTACAAGTATCTTTTTCCTAGTTCTCAAAACTTTTACTTTGTATGCATATAAAAATAAAAGGGCAATGGAAGTCTTAGCTTATAAACTGTTTTGAGAATTCCAAATAAGGCCACCAGTAGACAAGTTCACAAACTTCAGCCTTTATACAGGAACATTTGTTCTGGTGAGCCACACCATCTGAGGCATGTATGCCAGCTTCTCTCCAGCACATTGTCCTAATTATCCATTACCTTTGGAATTCCAGAGAAACAGGCATTGAGAGTATGAGAGGATTGGCTTGCCTCAGATGGCAATCCACAGTTCAATGTTGTGTGCACACGCGCGCGTGTGTTTAAACAGAGAATGTAGCCTCTACAGGAAATGTTGATATCAAGTAAGATTTCAAAGAATCCCAGGAGTTTGGAGGCAGTATCTACACTATAAGGACAGTAGACAGTATTTATACTACTTCTATCTCTCCCCAAAACCTCAAAAATTAAGAACTCACCCTATTTTTGAGTTAGTTATCTGACGTGTTTATTATACTGGGTTAAATTGTGATTTAAGACAATCTGTCTTCATATAGAGAAAAGAACTCTACCCTTTATCTTCTCATTTCCCTTATATGTCTTATGTGGTAGATGCTTAGTGGTCTCAAATTACTCCTATCCCAATAAGCATACCTCTTTGTTTTATGCCTTTATTGTTTCTCCCACACAGAGGTGGAGTTTCATTTTCTACTCCTTTGAATATGGGCTAGCCTGCGACTTTCGTAAAGCATGCCAGAAGTGTTATATGAATTCAGGTGTCCAGATCTCAAGAGGCCTGCAGCTTCAGCCTTTGCCCTCTTCAAATATTGCCCTAAAACTTCCAGGTTAGAAAACCAAACTTGTCTACTGAAGAAACAGAAACCTTTAGCAGAATGCAGCCACCTGAATGACCCAAGGCATCCTTTCCCCACCTTCCAGAGGTCGCAGTGTGTTCAAAGAGGAAGCAGTGAACCATCATGACTGGTATTTAGTGACAATTTGGTGATTTGTTTATTCTATCCATCTAAAAACTGCTTCAGAACAAAAAAGGCAAGGATTCCGTAAGCATTTAAGTGCTGTTTTGTTATAGTTGACTCTACAAAGAAAGATAATGATGTGGCCTAGTGGTTTCCACATGTATTTGAATGTCAGCAACTCTGAGTTGTAATCTCATCCAACTGTCTTTCTGGCTGACTGATTACTTAAGGAAAATTACCTAACTTCTCTCTGTATCATTTTTCCTACCTATAAAATGGAAGAAATTGTCCTTATTGCACAGATTTTTTTTAAAAAATAACTGATATTTATAAACACCCGGAAATACATACTGTTATTATCCATAATACACACACACATAGACATGCTCACATACATTTTTTGACACTCAAATTTCTCTTATTTTGTTAAATATCTTAGGGGAAAATTAAGATGAGGGCAGTGAGGTTTGTGATTTTTTTTTTTCTTTTCCCATTTTAAAGCACCTCACTCCTAGTTCAGCAGCCTGGGGAATCTTTCATTTGTTGTTAGCTCCTGTGCTGGGCAGTGATTCAAATTCCCGAGCTTTAGTGGCAACATCTCAGAGAGATTCTCAGATTTTTAAAGCTCCATTTTCTTCTAATTAGCTCCCTCTCTGCCTCAGGCAACAAGTTCAGGGAATCAATAGGTTAGACAGAGTACAGACTTTGTAGGTATCAGGAGCTACGGTATGTTGGGACTTGTCAGACCCTGGATTCAGATTTCAGGAGGTAAGCATCACTGGTCTAACATTCAGAAAGAGATTTCATACAAAAGCAGCTCACCAACTTCTGGAGACTGCCTGACCATGATTCCCAGACAGGGACTGCTATTACTTTCAACCACACTTGGCCTTGTACAAGTCACCAAAGCTCCAGGGCTTGTCCTAGAGGCCTGCAGACACTGGCTAAGAGTTAATGTCACACTTGAGAGGACCTGAAAGCATGAATTCAGCTGAGGTTCCCAACTCCACAATCTGTTTCCCATCTTATTATTTCTCCTGTCATAAGGCTTTCTCCATACCCAGAAGATATTTTGATAACACTGGCTAAATTCTCACTTTGTTTAAATTCTTAATTTATGGTATTACTATTCTTCACTTATTGTAAACATTATCTATACACAGAGGCTGACAAGAACTTTGCCAAGTGAGCACAGTGGATCTGTTTCTAGGGTTCAAACCTCAATTGAACAGTTCCTGTTGCTTTAGGTGTTGCAATAATTGTTCTTGCACAGACTCTACAAAGTCAAGGGCAAAACATTTGGGATTCTTTGTGAGCATTCGTTATTTATGCTGGAAATGGAACTCCAAAATTCCTCTCAAAAAAATCAGATTGCCATGAAAAAAAATACAAAAGACATAGCCTTAGTAATAAATCAGTCCATAGCCAGTATTAAGTGACAGTAAATACCATTAGGACTTGTTCTGTTTGAAGCTGTGAGCAGTATGATCCTGTTTCTCTAAAAGAATCACCAGGTATCTGAAAAGTTGAAAAACAGGTAAAATAATTTTTAAATTGTATGTTACATTTGTAAAATTGATCAAAATATTTAGGGGTGCAATACTTCCAAATTTCAAGCAATAGTTTAATTTTTTTATCTGGACAAGTACAATGAATATATACCTGAATGTCCAAAAAGTCTGTAAATACAGGGCAAGTACTGTATGTACTGGTTTGTTTTTGTGTCTTTCTTCTTGTTTTTCTTTTATTTTTTATTTTTTTTTAATTAATTTTTATTGGTGTTCAATTTACCAACATACAGAAAAACACCCAGTGCTCATCCCGTCAAGTGTCCACCTCAGTGCCCGTCACCCATTCCCCTCCAACACCCGCCCTCCTCCCCCCTTCCACCACCCCTAGTTCGTTTCCCCGAGTTAGGAGTCTTTATGTTCTGTCTCCCTTCCTGATATTTCCCAACATTTCTTCTCCCTTCCTTTATATTCCCTTTCACTATTATTTATATTCCCCAAATGAATGAGAACATACACTGCTTGTCCTTCTCCGATTGACTTATGAATGGATAAAGAAGATGTTGTTTTTCTTTTAGATTAATCCTTGAACTCACTGCTTTAAATTTCAAAATTTCTGGAAGTTGGAGAAAAACACATTGAATCTATTATTTGAAAATGTGTCCAACACACTGTGCAATAATGAACTTTTTCAGATTCCCTGTATAATGATTAAAGATCCAATGTTGCTCACGCCAAAAAACAAACATACAAACAAACAAAAAAACAAAAGAAAGAGCTTAACTAGAATCAGTTGATTTTTTTAAGAAAACTGGAGAAAGCTGAGTGTGTGGAGAGAGGGGCAAATAAGACTTTAAGAAATAAGCAGGAATCAAGACAGTTAAAAGTTACCATATGGAGGGGTACCTGGCTGGCTCAATTGGTAGAGCATGTGACTCTTGATCTCAGGGTTGTGAGTTTGAGCCCCACATTGGGTGTGGAGTTCACGTAAAAATAAAATCCTAAAAAAAAAAAAAAAAAAAGTTACTGTATGGAACCCAAGAGATACATTTGGGGACAGGGATTCTGTTCATTTTATAGGTATACTGGGCTAGGGCATTTTATCAGGCCTCCCCAGGTCTGAGACAAATATCCCTCAAGGCTAATCTCCTCCTTTTGCTTTAAATTCTTGCTCTTCAGGTTTTGGGGAAACCTTCAGGATTGCTAACTCCTGCTTCCCAGATATCTCAAGCCTGGGAAAGGGAGTACTTTGGTTGCAATTTGGGCTTGAGGCACAAAAAGGATTATGTCTCTCAGGCCTTGTTCTGGTTTCAACTTTCCTTCCTAAGATGTGTGAGAGCAAAGTAATCACAGTTGATATTTGGCATTTTAAAACAGAGCCCCATTAATTGCAGTGCAGAGATCAAAATATTAAACATGTAAATCCTCCTCTACCTTTCTTCCCCTCAGCCATACACATTAGGAATTTCTTAAACTTTGGGACTAGGAGAAAGTGAGCTGGTAACGCCCACACTTAGTCTTGACTATAAGGAAAGTTCTCCACACTAAGCCAACCGACTCTCCAACCCTTCCTACCCACCAGACAGCTGTTGCTGAGTCCTTACTTTGAAAAGAAAAAAAAAAAAAAGATTTTATTTATTTATTCATGAGAAACACAGAGAGAGGCAGAGACAGGGGCAGAGGGAGAAATATGTGGGACTTATTTCTGCAGGGAGCCTGCCACAGAACTCTATCCCAGGACACCAGGATCACAACTGAGCCAAAAGCAGATGCTCAACCACTGAACCACCCAGGCGCCTCAAGTCCTTATAGCTTTTTGATGGAGAGTTAGCATATAAAATCCAAGGCAGGTCTGACTCTGAGGTCTCTGTAATGATGGAGAGAGATGCCAGCCAGGAAGGTCTCACCTGCTTGACAGGGATCTCTACTTCCTGATAGCAGAAATGAAGGACTGGTCAGCCATAATCAGATATCCTCTGATCCTTTATTTTTGAACTATTGTTATTTTCTTCACATTTATTCAACAAATCCCTTGATGTTTATTTTCCCCAACACATGGCATAAATATTCAAAGCAATAAGATATATCTACCCAGATAATAAGCACTTGCTAAAATCATTTTATCCTATAATATGTGGAGAACAAATCAAGTAGACCTGTCAGTGTAAGTGACCAATAAATTATCATTTGTAACTGATATCAGACACCATTCTGTTGTGGATTTTGTTAACGGCATCACTCTACAGTACTCTGACGGTACTAACAAACTAGGTTCTGGATCTGCAAAACTGATGATTAGATTCTATAATCTGATGAATTCACATATAAAGCATACTCTTTTTTTTTCTTTTAATGTCTGAAATTCTGGGTATGCCTGTTCAGATTTTATCTTTATAACGTCATATATCTATAGACATTTTTAGCATAAGATTTACAAACTCCACATGTTTCCAAAGAAATAAAAATAAATTAAAAATTTTAAGTAAATAAGTGCAGTTTGAGGGAGACCTTGCTTTAACATCTGGGGTCTCATGGTTTTTTCTAGTCCCATTTCTATCTTATTTATTTCATTTTCCTTTAAATTAGTAGGTGAATTTGACAGGCCTGGAAAGAGAGGCTCTAATAGCAGTGTCAGGGGCCAAAGAATGAACAAGCTTTGCTACATCACCCCTATGTCTCAACAGGGCTGTACCAAATGCCTAATTTTAGTATTTGGCTCAACACCAAACACCTGGAAATGGCATTCAGCCAGAGATGAACACAAAGCTAAACAGTGGGTGAGCAAGTGCATCTGTCTCCTCTTATTTTACACTTCTCAGCTATTAGGTAAATAAGGTAGTTATTAGGTAAATAATGTAGTTATTAAATGATGACTTATGCAAAGCCTACAATTTTAGTGTTCACATTTCATCTTATCAACATTTATAAGCTCCTCATAAGCAACATTTTGGTAATATCTGTTTTGAAAACCAGCTTGACTTCCTACTCAATACTATCTTTGAGGATGAATTTCAACCCATGTTCTTCTTAGACCTGAAAGTATACATGAAGCATGTCAAGTATCACATTTGTTGAAATGGAAAATTCAAAACTGATGAGTTTTCAATTGCTGGTTTCCTCATGAGCATGTTCCTAGGCCCCACCACACATGTCCATGTCAGAGCACTCAGGACTCCTGACTCCATTTCTTCACCCACAGAAACCACATTTCCTCTCACTCTTCACTTCACCAATCCACAAACCCTTTAACTACCCCTGAAATATGGAGATATTTCCCGACATCTCCACAAATATAACAGAAAGCTTTTGTGGTCTCATGTAACCAAACTCATAACCATCTGCACGCCTTGTGTAACCAATAAAATCACTCATCTCTAGAGTGTCCAATTCAGGATTCTTTGCAATAGACCACGGTACATGGAATTTGAAAACTAAATGCTGGTGTTAAGGATTTCAGGGGAAACAGGCACATACATAAAGGCAATGAAAGCGATGCCAGATTTTATTTAGCGCTTTTTCAAGTATATAGCTTGTTTACTCATTTTTAAAGAATCTAAATTTTGCTTCTCTCAGGAGGGAACATGTGGCTATTTCCCTTTGGTCTCAGAAGAGTTCTGCATAAACATGATTTAAAACAAAATTTAGTAATGTAATTATGAGTTCGTAAACCATATATATTCTTAATGAATCCTACATAAATATATGAAGTACCAATAAGCAGTTTTGTCCTTGATTATTATTAATAACAACCCTGCAGCTTTTAAAGTACTTTTGCATACTACATTAATACCTCCTACATACCTCCTTGGTCTCACCTATCCCATTCCAGACATTAAACTGGCCACTTGGTCTGTGAAGGACAGAGTCAGAGTTCCATAGGTATATCTCGGCAGCACTCTGCCTCAAAACCCCATCTCTTGCTTCCCAGTGGGGGGGATTTTCGGTTGAAACCTCAGGTTGGGAACAGGGAAAGAAACCACTGTCCACTCACACTTGTACAACCTGGTGAAGTAGCAGGGAGAGAACACCCTGTATTAGCTTCCTGGGGCTGCCATAACAAGATGCCACAGATTGGGTGGCTTAAACAATGCAAATGTATTTTTTCACAGTTCTGGAGGTTGGAAGTCTGAAATCAATGTGTGAGCAGATCTGGTTTCTTCTGCCTTGGCCTTGCCCTTCTTTCTTCTCTCCTTGGCTTGCAGAGAGTTGCCTTCTCAGGGTGCCCTCACACAGTCTTTCCTCTGTGCATGCTCACCTCTGGTATATCTCTGTCCAAATCTCTTCTCATAAGCACACAAATAAGACTGGATTAGAGCCCACTCTAAGGGTCTCACTGTAACTTAATCACCTTTCTAAAGGTCCTATCTCCAAATAGGAGATATTGGTCCTGATATTATTGGTCCATACTCCCTTCACAGGTCTTGGGGTTTAGGACTTCAACATATAAATTGGCGGGGGGGGGGACACAATTCAGTCTATAATACACCCTCTAGGAAAGCAATGATGAATTCATTCTTCTCTCATTCTTCCCCTAGACAGATGGTCCTGATTCACATTTCATGTGAAGGCTCTCAGATAGTACTTGGTGATCAAGCAAGCAGGCACTTATAGCAATGGCCCACTAGCCACTCATCTTTGTGTTGACTCTACCTCCTTTTTGGCCTGGTTTCCTTTCCCTCAGTCCTTTCAGTTCCCAGGATCACAAATTCCAAAAAAAATTTGCATTCAGGTTCTGTTTCCTGGAAAGCCCAGGCTAAGACACACAACAACCACCATGTCAATTATGCCTTCCTATCATTGCTTCTCAAACAAACAGGAGAGTCAGAGAAGATAAATGAGTTGCCCAGGGTCACAGATAGCAAGCTACAAAGTCAGAACTCTGATTTAAATCTTTTGTCACCCAATCCTGAATTATTTCTCAGGTGTCATAATATCTCCTAGCAATATCTATGCATAATCAGATAAAATTTAAGCCATTTTCCCTACCAATTTTTAAAACTGTTTAAATGGACTAGAGATAAAAGTACATAATCCATCTCCCTGTTTGTTAAATGCTATTCTTTAAAGAGTTTGAGATTTCTTTACCAAAGCTTACCTATATCTGAAATTATTCTTTTTTTAATAGAAATTATCTTTATTGGTACTATTACAAACTATATTTTTCCAACCTAAACCACATCTCACAGTCAAATTAGGGAGGCTCTTATATCTTAATCAAAGCTTAACAGTTTAATCGTTCATTAAACATGAGAGTAATTTAGTGTCCGACTATGTAATCATTATTGTTTCCTGAAAATCTGATGTGATGAGGTACAATAATGCATACTGAAATATTGCCTGTGGAACATTATTTATTATTTCTTCTAGCTAAAAACATTCATAACTGAAATTTATTGGTCCATACTCCCTTCATTATAAATATTTTATGTTCTGCCTCAGGGATCCATGTCTTAGCATTTAAATGTCTCAATCTTGTGTCAGTAACAGGAAGAACAAGTTCACTGGGTGGAATTTTTGCCCTTTACTTCAGAATGTTACAATAATAATAGGCTATAAATATGTTATAATTATGCCTTTGATCACTGCTGTAGTTTTCTAGTCTGAATGAATTAAATTCAAAACTAAAGCTGAGCTGCTCGACAAAAATGACAGTAGTTCCCTTAAACTAAGATTTTACCGAAGGCCAAGTTAATATAATGAAAATACTTAAAGTGGAAGGATGGTAAACCATTTTTCCCATTACTTTTCCCCTAATGGGAACTAGCACCTCTGCTTATTACCACCTTTACATATCAATAGTGGTTTACATTTATTTGAAGCTTTATATTGTTAGATGATCCTGATCATCACAGCAACATTTGAAGTAGTGAGCAGTTGTAAAAATCTCCATTGTTCAAGTGAGAAAGCTGAGATTGAGGTAATAAGATATGTATAGATTTTGTTTAATTTTTGGAATTTTAATCATGAGAAACAGTAAAATTGCACAACGGTGTGAATCTTACTCCTGTTTTCTGCCAAGGTAGGGGATTTAGGGTGGAGGAGGGCATATCTCAGAGAGGAGGGCATGAACAGGTGACAAGATAGCAAATGACATCAAATAACCTTGTTTGGGGGGATAGGAATGTGAGACAGACGAAATGTCCTGCATCACTTAAATTCTCCCAGACCTACCTCCTTGTGTAAACCCTGCAGAACAGATTTAACTGGGAGGTGGTTAGAATTGCTGTAGCTTTCCTGGAAGTACCAGGCAGCTATGAGACCAAGAGTTGCCCTTACTGCTATAAGGCTTGTTATGTCACATTTGTTAACTGATTTATCATATCACACTTGTTGATCAGAGGACCTCTCCAAGATCTTTATCTTACTCATTCTCTTCCAAATAAGTTCTGGACCTAAATTTTTGAGACTCGCCCAACAATAGAAGCACACAGAAGGAAGAAAAACTGAATTTCATCTCAGTGATGACAAAAAAGGAAATTGTATCCTGGCATTAAGTTATCCATACAGAAAATACATGGAGAAAGAACTACCCTCTCTTAGTATATATAAACAGGTTGACAGGGAAAATTCCTGAAGAAGTATTATGTAATTTCAAGAAAGGTGATTTTTGACAGTTTGGTGCCGTTTCTTGGGCACTAAATTTTTCTATACAGTCCTGTGAGTCTATATATCCTCAAATGTATTCCTTGAAATGATGGTTCCTCTAGATATAAATAGGCTTAGATGAAAAGAGTATGCTGTGATCACATTGTCAAATGCCGATTCCCTGAAACACTCTGTTGACAAAGCAAGGTTGAGTTTCTTGCTTACTGTGCTAAGAAAAATGCTACTTTGACAGTCTCAGTAGCATCTCAAAGTGGGGAGGATGAAGTGGAGATTTCATGAAATTTGGAGGATCTGGCTAAAGTGGGGGTCTGACTAGGATTGCAGAAGGTTCATAATATAATAGGAATGGTTAACACATCATGGATTTGGTTTCAAAGAGAATCTTGAAGAGTAAGCTCTCCTATGACTCTATATTACCATGAGAAAGGGTATTTACTCTGATGAGGATAAATGGAGTATTTTGATAAATGGATTTTCTAGGAGTTCCTAAAATGAACAGTAAAGTTATTTGCAACTTTAACTTACTGAGCAAGTTTCTAAAAGAGTAAACCCATGTAATGAAAATGGTCATAGTACAGTCATGTTAGAGTACAGACAATAAACTTGTAGGTATAAATGGTTTTGGTTTTCAACATAAATTTGGGAATACCTGGGTTAAATAAAGTTAAGCAAATATATTTACAGTGGTACTTTTCAGATTCTTTATTATGTGAATACACATGTAATTTTCAAGGAAGGAGTATATAACAAACATTTTTATTTTATTCTGAAAATAAAATCTGCCAGGATGAGTATCTCATGAAATACAGTTGCAGAAATAGTGACCAAGACTTTAGAATAGTCATTACAAAAAAATGTAAATAGAGGAGTAATTATAATCTCAATTTGGCACTTCCCCATACATAGGCATGAATGTCTTAAGCAACCAACACAAAGGCACCCAGAGCTGAAATCTGGTTCATGAGTTAAGCACAACCAGAATGCATCAGTGAGTGAAATGAAGTCTCACAGCACCAGTGCCTTGAGGAGGAAAGTGAAGCAGGTGATACAAAAAGAGGGGAGTCCTTCCAGTGGAGATACATTGCTTAGCTAATGAGTTATGGATACTTTTTTGCATCTTCAATTTACTCTAAAGTGTTAATATAGAATTGTTACATAGAGATAACATTCTCATTACATGCTACTCTTTTAGGAGGTAAGAAACACTGCTTACTAAAAGCAAGTAACAGTTAAAATAGCATTTTATCTTCATGCACACACAATTTAAATGGCCACAGAGAGCTTTGGTACTTTATATTAGTCCACAGTAAAGTCTAGCTACTATCAATAACAGGACATTTACTTAGTCTGGGTTCGGTAAGTACCACTACAGTATGACATTATTCATCTCATAGTGAAAGGAGTCAGTCACTTTGTTTTGACATGAGTACCTCCATTGAGTGTGGACTTCCACTTCCACTAAATGTGGACTTTTGGAGAAACAGTAGAGGGAGTAAATAAAATTTAAAATATTGGCTAAAAAATTTTAATTATTAACTTAGGAAAAAAAAAGATAAGCTTGATTTTTTATGCCAGAAAGTACAATGTCAGTTAATTCTAGGAGATATTAAGAGGATTCCAAGAGTTCACATAAATGTAATTCTAACTGTGCAATTGCAAATGAAGCCACAGAGAAAGAAAAAGTCCAGATATTCTACAGAAACCAATGTGGTTGCTGAGCTCAGATTCTGAAGAGATATATATATAATCTAAATATCACTGGCCCATCTCATGGCTAGCCTGAGCATGCTGGTGTATGCAACCCTGCAGCTGCCAACAAATCATGGAAAAGTACTTTGTATCTTTATGGAAGTCTCTTAAGACATGCCACATGAAAATTATATATACCTCTTTACTCTTCATCCATTTTTATGGTTGATGCTTCCATAACACTAACCATCTTTCTAGATTCTTCCCTTTAACTGTTCTCTAAAACCCTTCCACTTTTTAGTCCAAACTTGAATGCCTATAACCACTTCTTTTTCTAGGAATTTTTCTGTTAAAAATTAATTTGGTCTTTCTTTGTTAAGCCTAGCCCTAAAGATGTATGAATAATAAGAAATTCTTCCTTCTCAGAGTTATAGGTAAGTGTGCCCCAACCAAAGTCTCTAAATTTGTCTGTTAATATCTTCATCTTATCAACATGCTCAAAAGATGAGATGAAAGAAACACAGCCAAGAATTCCTATTAGGGAGTGGCACAAAACTGATAGATTCTGGGAGTCTCTGGCACCAAATAAACTGTGGTTTACCAATCAATCAATTAATCAATCAAGGTTTTATGCTTTGATCAGAGCAAGTAGAAGGTAAGGAAGAAAATGTGCTCTGTTGGGGGCCATTAATGACTGATGAGAAAAGAGAAAGCAAACTTTTCTTTGGACTGAGAAAAAGCAAAATATTCATACTGTTAAGAGAGAATTCATTGGAGTTCTAACGCAGGAAGGAAAGGTAAACTTCTGGTCTTGAATTCTCTCTAAAGGTCTCTTGGGGACTTGCAAACTAAATCATTGAACCAAACATTGCCAGCAAACTTTGAGGGGCTATCAAAAACAATAAAGGGGAATAAAACTGGAGATAGGCAAATATTATCCAATTTTGCAAACTGGGATGAAAGGAGATTTAAAAAATTAGAGATAAGAGTTATACTGATTTAAGCTAAGATTTTAGAATCTTTTCTAATAAACTTAGAATCTTAGATTCTAAGTTTATGTTCAGGAAACCAAAAGAAGCAATAATCAGTAGGAGCCAATAAATCAAAGTTGTCTAATTTCTTTTTGTGCAGTTGGGGTCCTGGCATGGAACATACACAACCAGAGGGAAATTCAGGAAGATTCTTAAAGGGGACTCTTCAAGAAGATGGGCTATGGTTAAGGGAAGTTTACAGGGATAGTGAAGCAACTGCAGAGTACTAGTACCATCCAATATAGGACTGGCTACACAATTGTGAGGCCAAGGGCAAAATGAAAATGCAGAGCCCTTTATTCATAATTTATTAAGAATTTCAAGACTTTCCAAGAGCACTAAGCCAAGCATTGGGCCCTGTTGACCACACAGGCTGCAAACCCACTGCCACCATCTCTGATCCTTAGGTTTCAAGCAGAAAGAAGGGAAATAAGCAGGAGACCCTGAAGAAAGTTGTAGCCGTATCTTCAGCTGAAGGAGAGCTATTGGTAGAAAGACTAAGCCACTTATACTAAGCCACTGATTACCTGTGGCTGCAAAGAAAGGGATCTGGAAAAATACATACCTTAATCTCATTCTTTTCCTTCCCTTCTACAATTCCTGCCAGTGCAGGACAATGGAATCTAGTTAATCAGTTAATATAATCCATGGAGGACAGCTTCCTGGGGCACAAAGCAGGGTGGAGAGTGAGTTGGAAGAGTCCGGGAGAATATCCTGAAGTTACTATGCCATTAAATCTGTAAAACCTGGTACCCCTTGTCTATAAGGACTTTAGGAAAGTGTTTGCCACAAGTCCTCTGGAGATCCATTTGGACAATATGGAGAAATATGGCCTGGAGCAAAGATAATTATGTGGATCAGTAACAGGTTAAACAAACGTGAAGTCTACTGAAAATCAGATAAATGAAAACCCAAAAGAAGCTGTATGTGCACCATAGTTTCTTTACTCCATCCTACCCAGTTCAGCACTTTTACTACTGATTTGCAAATATAGAACTGCTTATCAAAGCCTGGTTTACAGATTGCTGAGTGGGATAGTGCCTAACCAGGATGAAAGGATTAGAATCCAAAAAGATTTTGACAGGCTATAGCAATGGGATTAAAAACCTTGGCCAGCTGGAGCAACTGTATAAATCTAATAGGAGTATATCTTGGGATTTGCTCTCAAGTTCAAAAAGCCAATGACATAGGTTTGGGACACAAGAGACAATACATACCAAAGGTAAGGTCAAGGTGAGTCAGGAGCATGATGGATTCTCCACAAAAGGAGATTAGGTTTCAGGCAGCATTAATTGAACAAAAGAGGATATAATCCAAGCCTGAAATTGTGTTTATCAAGTCACACCTGAAAATTCTGGTTTATTTTGAATGCCATTTGTGACTCGTAATGCACTGTTAAGGAGAGTAACTGAGATAGGAGACAAGACTTATAAACTAGGATCAACCACAAAAACTGATCTGGCTTTAATAACTGATGTATATGAGGGATGCCTGGGTAGCTCAGCAGTTAAGCATCTGCCTTCGGCTCACACTGTGATTCTGGGTTCAGGGATCAAGTCCTATATCCAGCTCCCTGTGAGAAGCCTGCTTCTCCCTCTATGTCTCTGCCACTCTCGTGGATAAATAAATTAATACAATCTTTAAAAAAAACTGATATAAATGATAACTTGAATGTGACAATACTGAAATTTTTGCTAAACTAGCAAAGAAAAGAACAGCAAAAAAACATAAATGACATCAAAGATAAGTGTGAGTGGATGAAGCAACTCTTGCCTCCTTAGTTCCTCCTCCTGCATTTGTAGAGTTAAGAATCCACTGGAACAGAGGACCCTAGAACCAAAGGCTTACTGCTTTTTGGAAGGGGAAGGTGAGTATTTTCCCACAGAGATTTATTACCATTTAAGGAAATTCTCATTAGGCCAGAGTTACATACTTCTGAATTGTCTTTTTTATTGTGTAACTATGCCTATTTGAAGAAAAAGCCATGTGCTAATACAGAACAGAAACTATTCCTTAGTAATAATAATTAAAGAGATTGAGAGCCAATAACAAGAGACCACTTAGGAGATTAATAGTATCCAAATTGTATCCAAATATATTAAAGACTGCCATATAATAGAATAATTACCATTGCAGTTTACCAGTTCAAAGAACAAAATAAGATCTTTTTACTTTTAATCAGAGACATGTTTTTAATGTTCAATTTTTCTAAGGACAAAATGGACTGCCATGGAAAGCAGAAGCTTCCCCAGAACTAAAGTGAATGACACAGTAACATACTGTAGATGTGTTATTCCAACAGATGTATTATTTAGGCAATTCCAGCATTAAATGGGTGCTTAAAGTATTTAAATTCAATTTCCCAACATATAACATCCCATCAAGTGCCATCCTTAGTGCCCATCACCCAGTTACCCCAACTGCTTAAAGTATTTTTATTTTTATTTATTTATTTTTTTACCATTAAAGTATTTTTAAAATCACTTCTGTAGTTTATTCCTTCTTTCATTCAAATAACTATCGAGAACTAGCCACATACACAGTGTGGTCCTCAGAACTGAGGGTATAACAACAAACAGAAACAAACAATTTCCTCACGGAGCTTAAATTGTGAGGGGATAGGTACATAATAAACAAATAACTACTGAAGTGTCACAAAGTAGTGGCAAATATTGTAAAGTAAAGCAGGGTAAAGATCTCAAGCAATAGAGTAAGAGAAGGAACTATTGACAGGATCGTCAGGAAAGGCCTCCCTAGTCAATGAGCTCATCATTTTATCTACCAAACTTCTAAAGATTTATTTATTTATTTATTTATGATAGACAGAGAGAGAGAGAGGGGCAGAGACACAGGAGGAGGGAGAAGTAGGCTCCATGCCGGGAGCCCGACGTGGATCTCAATCCCGGGACTCCAGGATCGCGCCCTGGGCCAAAAGCAGGCGCCAAACCACTGAGCCACCCAGGGATCCCTAAACTTCTAAATCTTGAATCTCGGTCTCTTAAGGTTCTTATCATTTTTCTTCCTTACGTTAATTATCCTCCAACTGGTTTAATCTTTAACTCCTAAATGGAGAATAATTTTAACTTTTAAACCCAGAAAAGGGATCCCTGGGTGGCGCAGCGGTTTGGCGCCTGCCTTTGGCCCAGGGCACGATCCTGGAGACCCAGGATCGAATCCCACATCAGGCTCCCGGTGCATGGAGCCTGCTTCTCCCTCTGCCTGTGTCTCTGCCTCTCTCTCTTTCTCTCTGTATGACTATCATAAATAAATAAAAAATTTTAAAAAATAAAATTAAATTAAACCCAGAAAAACTTAGCAGTAAATCTATTATAGTATAATTTATAGACAGGATGTGCCTGATACTTATAATTTCATTTAGAACCATTTTGTGAGCATCTTCATACATCTTATATACACTTCTCTTTCCCCACCAAATAATACTTTGTAATATCTGGGCTCAGTCCTGTCTTAATAATCTGAAATTGTTATTTCTTTGAGGAGGGGGCATAAACATTTATCTAAATCTCTTGCCCATCTCAAGAAAGTTTTATTTCCCCTTCATCTATGCCATTCTTTTTATTTTATGAATAAATAACAATTCCTGATATTTAATTGGACACTTGTTTCATGACAGAGAAGGAATTAAGACATTTTGATGCCAACACTTAATCAAATCTACTACTGGACAAAGGTAAAAAAAAAAAAAAATGAAGTAGTATTATACACCAAGCTTCAAAGCTAAGAGAATGACAAGCAATTAGATTACAGACCCAGATTAGACACATACTTTAAAAAAACCCTATGACCTTAATTTTTTTAATTTTTCTGTCTGCTTTCCTTCCTTTCCTTCCTCCTTTTCTTCCTTTTCAACTAGTATTTCTTTATAGTTGAGGTATAGGAACATATTTGGAGGGTCAGAGGGTTATAAAAGACCACTAGGATAAAAAAAAAAAAGTTTTGTTAACATAATGTACTAACAATTTGTAACTTTCTAATCACAGATTCATAGAGTCATATGTTGTAAAGATATAAAAATCACCTTAGAAACCTTAATTTTCCTCAAATCCATGCCACCAACAATACTTTGCAGAAACAGTCTCAGCAAGGTAAAATTAATTGTGTAAATTCATATACTCATTTCTATAATCAAATAATTAATGAATGGGATTCAGTTCAAGATGTGAGAACAGCACAATTCCCTATTTTGCTCTTGATCCTGGTCACGCTAAAGTTACAGGGAAAATAATTAAATAAAAATTAGCAGTACGAGAAAAAAAAAAGAGAGATTCTGATGACAGTTTGAGAGAAGACTAGAAGAGAAAAAGCAGACAGGATCTGATCACTGGGGAAATCACGCAGGGAAACTATGGCCTCAACTATCCTAAGTAGAAGGAAAGGGGATCTGGTTTTCCAAGGGATTTTCAAAGGTTCTCCATGCTCAGAGTTACAAAGAGCATGACTAGACTGTACGAAAATACCAGAGTAATTAATTATAGAATCACACTGGAAAAGGCAAGACAACTAACTCTTACTCCTCTTCGTTAGGAGTAAGGAGCAAATAGTGATGAGACCTAAAGATAAAATCTAAGAGCTCTTCACATACCTATCCAGTCACATTCCTGTAGTTTCTGGCCCTCTCACTGCTTCCTGACATGGATGAAATATATGAAATATATGAAAAATGTTGTTTGTAAAGATATAGAGGTCCCAGTGGATACACATTCAATTCCTGAGAATGACCAGAAGTAAAGATTTTGACTATTTGTTTATACTTCTCTAATTAAAAATTCTTAAGGTCATCTATTTGTAAGTTTAATGAATACTAAAAAAGAAAAATATAAGCTCACATGGGGATATATTATTTTAAACTGAACATGATGCAGATTTTTATATTATTGATAAAGAATTTTAGGGATCAGAAACAAAACAGTTGAAAAATGGTCATTATTGGAAAATGAGTATTTCACTTATGCTCTGAAGACGAAGCCAAGCTCTTTACCTTTGCAAAAAAAACTCAGGTCCTTAAGAAAAAAATTGAAATTGATCTCTTTCCTCTAATTTTATTAAAATGTTAATTTCCTGTAGTTAAAATTTAGGCATATAAAGACTGCAGTAATAGCCTAATAAATATGGCTTTAGTTATCCATATATACATGTTTTTAAGATGCATGATAGGGCCCTCTTTAAGATACCATCATATTGGTTTAAAAATATTTGTCTTTATTTTAAGCTGGAAGTGGGAAAATTTGCCACAGAGAAAGGGTAGCATGTCCATAAAATAACAGAGTATTAACATAAGGTACTTATATAAGTCATTCTAAACTGATTTTAGTTCTATTATTTAGTTATTACCTTTAAAATGCAATACAGAAATAAAGCACTTGGTTTTCACAAAATAAAAATTTCAGGTATGCACTACTGAATAATTTCTATTTGATTTCTTGGTATTAAGAACAAACAATTGATTTTAGGCAAATTGTTAAACCAATATAAACCACACTTCTGTTTGTAGTGAAGGTAAGAGACTTTGAAGACCCTAGAGAGGGAAACTGATCACTCATACGTTGCTGGGAATATAAAACCGTGGGGATATAAAATGGTACAGTCACTCTGGAAAACATGCTAGGCATTTCTGTTGCATTAAATTAGCAACCATCAAAGACCCAGGAATCACAATTCTACACTTACCACAGAATTGAAAGCCTAGGTTCTTGCAAAAACTGGTACAGGAATGTTCACAGCAGCATGTTCTGTGATAGCCAAAAACGAGAAACAACCCAAATGTCCTTTTAAAGGGTGAATGGTTAAACTGACTGTGGCAACCCATACCGTAAATATCATTCAGCAAATAAGAAGGAGACAGAGTACTGACACATTTGTACCACTGGGAAACTCACTTCCCAATGCAGAACACAGGTGGTTAGGGTTTATAAGGAGGACAGTCTAAATGAATCTCCAGAGAAAGATGTCGAAGGAAAAATTTAGTTCCCCAAAGATACATACTATAAATTTTAATGTATAGAGAATTCTCGAAATAGCAGAATTCTGGAAATGGGGAACAGCTTGGTAGTTGCCAGGCAGTACCGTAAAGGGGCAGGAGGGAGGTGATACAGCGATGAAAAGGCAATCAGAGGGATCCTTGCAGTGAGGAAATGAGCTGTGCATACGGAGGTCCGGACCCTGGCTGTGTCACTGTACTGCAATTTTCCAGGAAAGTGAGTAAAATGGTACATGAGAATATTCCTATATAATTTCTTACAAATGCGTGAGAATCCACAGTGAGATGACAACCGTGGTTTAAAGAAGAGAATAAAAAAAGAAAAAAGAAAGAAAAAAAAAAATAGAGTTGAACCCTCTAGTATTTGAACGGGACCTGAGTATTCGGCCAATCACTGCTTGGAAATGGTGGTGGTAGATCAATCCCCACCAGCTCCTCCCTTAGGAATGTCATCTCTCCCCCAGTGGAGATGTTCCCCAAATGCTGCAAGGACAGGAGCTGTGCTTAGGGGCTTAGGGGAACCCAGACATCAGTGAAGAAATTCCAAGCAGAGGTGGAAATGCATACATAAAGCAAGAGCCAGAGAGTGAAGAGGAATCCCAAAGGCCACTGGCGGGCCCAAGAGAGACACGTGACAACGCCATGAGAGCGCGGTGGACGTGCGCCCAAGTGCGGAACCACAGCACTCTGGGACCCAGGGATGCGAACGCGCCCTCACAGGTCAGCGCGGCGGGTCCCCCGGGGCTCTGCGCTCCCCTCTGCCCGCACAGGCGTCTCAGTGGCTCAAAGACCGTGTCCGGGGCCAAGGTCGACCCACCACCTCCCTTCTTGCTGCTCAGGCCCCAGCGTCACGCACAAACCCACCCAGCACACCTGCCCACCCACTGCCTCTCTTTCAGGCGCGCTTCTGCCCTTCCCCTGTCTCCCTACCTGCCCTGGGGAGAAGCCGGAAGTAGGCCGCCGGCCGCCATGCCCGCATCCGCGGGGGCCTATCTGTGGGCCTGCAACGCCCTGCGGCCTGTGGGGGCCATGGGCACCTCGGGGCACCACAGGGACCTAGTGCTCCACTATCTGCTCTCACCAGGGGGCTGAAGGCCAAGGGTGCGCTGAGGGGCGAGCGGGAGGGAGGTACGGCCGCAGCCCCACGACGGTCAGCTCTGCCCACCGCCCGCGGCGGTCCCGCTTCCTCTCGCGTGAGTACGCGGCGCGTACGTGGAGAGGGCGCCTGGAGGGGCTGCCGCGGGGCACGCACGCCGGACGTGGGGGTCACGGCCTCGCGCCTCGGGGCGCTTCCTGCTGGGGCCGGGACTTCCGGCGGAGCTGCGGGGAGCCGCTGCGGGATGGCGCTGGAGGCCCCTCGGCGCGGCTTCGACGTGCGGACCTACACGGGCGCTCCCGGCACGCGGCCTGCGGGGCAGCACCAGCGGACGGAAGCTGGCGCTGGGACGCGGGCGCGCCGCCACCTCTTCCAGCGGCTCTGCGGACAGCCCCTGGGCTGATGGACCACGACCGGCCCTGCCCGCGGACGCCCGGGCCGGGGACACGGGGAGGATCCAGGAAACGGCTCTGACCTGGCTCTCAGGCACCTGGCCCCAGAGCTACCTCAGTGTCCACCTGCCGCCTGCGCGCCTGGGCTCCTCTCAGCCGTCTGTGCAGCGTGGGCAGCTCTCCAGGGACCCTGGAATGTGTGCATGTGTTTACTGGAGGAGCAGCTGGACGACTGACCCCAAGCCGCGGCTCACAGAGCCTGTTCCCAGCGCCGGGGCTGAGGGTCCCCTAGGCCGCCCCCCGCCCAGCGGCCCCGCGGAGCGCGCAGAAGCCTGCGCAGGCGCAGGCGCAGGACCAGGGCGCACCTAGAGGCAAGGCCTGGCCCGCGTGTGTGGGCCGGATGGACCGCCCAGCTGCTCCCGCTCAGACCTGACCTTCAGCAGCGCTGCCTCCTGAGGACGTCGTAGGCCTCTTACCCTCGCGGGTGAATAGCCTCGCACATCCTTCATTGCCAGAGCCTTTACCCCATTTCTTGGTGAGAGGGCAAAAACTCAAACCACCACCCCATTCTCCTCTTAGCATTTGTGCAGAAATGAACTCTCAATAAAAAAGCACACACAGGGGGATCCCTGGGGGCCTCGGCTGTTTGGCACCTGCCTTTGACCCAGGGCGTGACCCTGGAGACCTGGGATCAAGTCCCGCATCAGGCTCCCTGCATGGAGCCTGCTTCTACCTCTGCCTATCTCTCTCATGAATAAGTAAATATAATCTTAAAAAAAAAAAAAAAACGCGCACACACACACAATTAAGCCTTATCTGAATGTATCTTCAAACAGTATTCTCCATAGACCTTGCCCCCCGCCAAAAAAAAGGAAAAATTTTGATCCTTAACATTTACTAAACCATTTCTATTAACACTAGTTTTACATACATTTATAGAATTTAATCCCCAAAGCTTTTACCATAACTTGTCTTGCATATTCTTTAATTAAATCCATTTGTGTTTCAACATAACATTTATTCTTTAAAAAAAAAAAAAAGCATTCCATTCACTAACACAGGATTTTTTTTTTTTTCTGTTTGAAACATAATCTCTGCTCTCAAACTCATCAAATGCCTAGCACAAATTTTAAAAATAGACTTTCTTTTTAGGGAAATTTTAAATTCATAGCAAAATTGAGAGGAAAGTGTTCCCATACACGGCGTCCCACACCATCAGCATCCCACACCAAGGTGGTACAGTTGTTACCTTTTATGAAACTACACAGACACATCATTAATGCCCAAAGTCCATTTTTTACACTTGGTTCGCTCTTGGTGTCGTATACTCTATGGGTTTTGACAGATGCATAATGACATATATTCACCATTATAGTATCATACAGAAGTTTCACTGCCCTACAATTCCTCTCTGCTCTGTGTCTTCATACCAGCCCCTTCCCCAACCCCTGGCAACCACCTACCTATAACTGTCTTCATACTTTTGCCTCTTCTAGAATGTTGTAAGTTGGAATCATACAGTAAGTAGCATTTGCAGATTGGCTTTTTCACTTAATATGCGCTGAAGATTCTTTCTTGTCTTTTCATAGCTTAATACCTATTTCTTTTTATTGTCTAATACTATTTCAGTGTTGGGGTGTATCATTTTTTATCCATTCACCTACTAAAGGACATCTTAATCGCTTCCAAGTTTGGGCAATTATAAATAAAGCTGCTTTAAATATACAGGTGCAGGTTTCTGTGTGGATACAGGTTTTCAGCTCCTTTGGGTAAATTTCAAAGAATGTGACTGCTAGGTCAAGTTGTAAGAGTACATTTAGGTTTGTAGGAAACTGCCAAATTGTCTTCCAAAGTGGTTGTACCATTTTGCATCCCCAACAGCAATGAATGAGAGTTCCTGTCGCTCCACACCCTTGCCATCACTTGATGTGTCAGTGTTTTGGATACTCACCATTTTAATAGGTATGTAGTAGTATTTTGTTGTTTCAATCTGCAGTTTCGTAATAATATGATATTAAACATCTTTTCATATGCTTATTTGCCATCTGTAGACCTTCTTTGGTGAGGTATCTGTTCTGATCTTTTGTTCATTATTAATCAATTGTTTTCTTGTTGACTCTTAATGGTTTCTTGTGTATTTTGGATGACAGTATCTAACAGATATGTCTTTTAGAGATATTTTCTCTCAGTCTATGGCTTGTCTTATTCTGAGAGCTTTTGCAGAGAAGTTTTGATGAAGTTTAATTTTAATGAAGTCCAGTTTACCAGTTGTTTCAATGATCATGCCTCTTGTCTTGTATGTAATAAGTTCCCACCAAACCCAAGGTCATCTATATTCTCTACTGTGTTACTTTCTAGGAGTTTCCCCCCCCCCCCATTTTTTGAGGTTTTTATTTATTTTATTTTATTTTTTATATGGAACGCTTCACGAATTTGCGTGTCATCCTTGCGCAGGGGCCATGCTAATCTTCTCTGTATCGTTCCAATTTTAGTATATGTGCTGCCGAAGCGAGCACTTTTTGAGGTTTTTAAATTTGTTTTGTTGTTTATTTAGTTTTACAATTTACATTTAGGTCTGTGAGTTAATATATTTGAGCTTTTATTTGTGAATGTAAAGTCTGTGCCTGGATTCATTTTATGTTTTGGTGATTCTGGGACTTTTGCTCCTCCATATAAACTTTAGAATCATTTTGTCAATACCCACAAATAGCCTTCTGGAATTTTCATTGGAATTGCACTGAATTTATAGATCAAGTTGGGAAAATTAACATCTTGACAATACTGAGTCTTTTTATCCATGAACATGTAATATCTCTCCATTTATTTTGTTCTTTGATTTCTTTCAGCAGGATTTTGTGGTTTTCCTTCTATACATATTTTCTTCTTGTATATATTTTATTAGATTTATACCTATTTCATTTTGATGGATGCTAATTAAATGGCATTGCTTTTTTTTTTTTTTTTTACTTCATATCCCAGTTATTCATTGCTGGTATATAGAAAAGCAGTTGGCTTTTGTATGTTTACCTTGTAAGCATTTAAAACCTCATTATAATCACTATTGCTTCCAGGAATATTTTTGTTGATTGTATGTAGATTTTCTATGTAGACAGTCATGTCATCTGCTACTAACTATAGTTTTATTTCTTCCTTCCCAAGGAAGGAACATTCTATTACTTTTTACTAACATTTACTAAACATTTCTATTACTTTTTTATAGTATACGTTCTATTTCTTTTTCTTGTTTTATTACATTAGCTTCCAATATATAATGTTGAAAAGAAGTCCCATATTTATGACTTTTCCATTTATCACTCATTCTTTGTTCCTGTTTCTGTGTTCTACTCTTTTTTTGTTTTTTGTTTTTGCTTTTAATTGCATATTTTGTGACTTCTATTTTTTTCTTTTCTTAGCATATTATTAATATTACTTCTGGTTTTTTATTTTATACTTTTTTAAGTGGCTGCTCTAGTGTTTTCAGGATTACAATTTATCTATGTTTACTTTCAGATAACACTATACCTCTTCTTGGATAGTGAAAGGTTAACTACATGTCAAGCACATTGTTGCTATTACTATTTTGATATTTGATATAAATTGTTATCTGTTTAGTCAATTATGAATAAAATAATAAATTTTTAAATTTTATTTTCATTTATTCCTTTTCTTATGCTCTTCTTTATATTGATTTTCCAATGTATCATTTTCCTTTGCTCTGGAGAACTTCCTTAACATTTCCTGCAAAGTAAGTCTACTGGCAATAAATTCTCTCAGCTTTTGTTTGAGAAAGTATGTCTCCTTCACTTTGAAAGATAAATTTTAAAGAATACAGATTTTTTGTTGTTGTTGTTTTGGTTTTTGGTTTTGTTTTTTGTTTGTTTGTTTGTTTGTTTGTTTTGGCTGTTATCCTCCCAATACTTTATATATTTCACTTCACTCTATTCTCGGTTGCATGATTTCTGAAGAAAAATTTGATATAATTCTGACCCTCACTCCTCTATAGGTAAGGTGTTGTCTCTGGCTTCTTTCAAGACTTTTTTCTGTATCTTTGATTTTCTGTAGTTTAAATATGAATATGTTTAACTGTAGTTTTTTGTTTTTGTTTTTTTTTAATTTATGTTGCTTGATGTTCTCTGTGCTTCCTCGATCTGTGGTTTCAAGTCTAACGTTAATATGAGGAAATTCTCAGTCTCTATGACTCCAAATATGGCTCTTTTGTTGCTTTCTTTCTACTCCTCTGGTATTCCGATTAGGCTTATATTAAACCTTCTGTAGTTGCCCACAGTTCTTGGATATTCTGCTACAGTTTTTTTCCCAGTCTTTTATCTCTTTTGTTTTAGTTCTGGAATTTCTGTTGACATATCCTCAAGCTCTACTAATGAGCCTATTAAAGGCATTCTTCATTTTGGTTACAGTATTTTTTATTCCTATAATTTTTTTATTCATTCATTCTTAAAATTTCCATTTCTCTGCCTATATTACCCATCTGTTCTTACATGTTGTCTGTTTTTTCCTTTAGAGCCCTTAGTATATTAATTATATTTATTTTATTCCTGGTCTAAGAGTTCCAACATCCCTGCCAAATATCTGAGTCTAGTTCTAATGCTGGTTCTGTCTTTGTGTTTTTCCCCTTTTAGTATCCCTTGTAATTTTTTGTTAAAAGCTGGACATAACATACTGGGTAAAAGGAACTGTGATAAAATAGCCTTTAGTGATACATTTGGGAGGGTGTAATGGAGGAAGGAAGCCATTCTATAGTTCTATGACTAAACTTTTAGTGAGCCTGAGCCTCTGGACTGTGACATTTATAAATGCTTTTCAGTTTTCCCCCACCTTAGATGGGATATAATGACTAGAGAGAGCTGGAATTGGATATTTCCCTTCTGCCACTTGGTTAGACTCTGAAAAAGACCCAGTAGATCAGAATCTAGTAAAGTAGTTTCTCTTGAAGGCAGGCCTCATTGTGGACAGAATGATGTGGGCATATTTCAATATTACTACTTTCCCTTTCTCCTTGCCAGAAGCATGAGAGGATTTTTCTGTCATATTCATTGTAACACCCTGATAGGGCTCATGGAGGTAAAACTCACAAAAGTGCGGTCTCCCCTGAAACTGGGCTCCTCTGGAGTTTTTAGCTTTTAGATTTGTCCATATTGAGTTTTTAGTAATTAATCAATGATAGCTTGTGTTTTCCTAAACTAGTATTGGTTTCTGCAGAGGTTCCTGCTATGGGTTTCTGCTCCAGTAAGTGATGATTCTTTGTGTCTGCCTGTCTTTCCAATTCTGGGAATAGTGGTTTGTCGTGTGGCCTCAATTCTCTGACAAATGTAAGATGATTTGTTGATTTTAAGGTTGTTTAGTTTCTTGCTTGTTAGAATGGCATGATGACTTGTAAACTCCCTCCTTCTATGCTGGACCAAGAACCAGAAGTCTGGTCTAGCACATTTTAAAATGTCTCAGAGAACTGAAGCATATTGCAGTGTAAGCTAGAGTCCTCACTAAACCATCTCTCGCAATTTTCTTGTGTAATGTTTTATTCTCTAGTACTATCTCCTTTCATAATTTATAAATTCTTTTATCGTTTGGTTAAAAAATTGGTATACTTCCCTATCAACTATACTTGGTTAGAATTTTACTAGTGATTACTCTTGCTAGAAATCCTGCGCCCTATGTGATGAGACAAAGTATGGATTTACACCAGCCTGCTCTCAATCTCTGTCTTTGCATCCTTCCCCCAGCTTATGTGTGGTTATCATCTTGGGTTAGAAGCCCTTCTGTCAGGATACATGCTGTAGGATGGCACAGTAAACAAGACAAAGTGAACAGCATCACACATTCAACTTTATTACATGTACGGGAAATCAAAAGCAACATTTCCATCACATTTCTTCAAGAATCAATGTCATGGAGTTTCAATAATGAAAAAGGGAGATTAACACATTGTGATATAGAGTGTTTTCAGGGATATTGCCTTAAAATAAATATGGTTGAATATTTTCTCACTGTTAAGTTTATGCTGGGCCCCTGTATGTATCACTTGTCATAATTCTCTGTAGCAGGTTCCTTTGAAAAAAGGTTCCATTTTTTCCCCATACTTTGTTAGACTCTCCCTATGTTTTCATAGGCCATAAACTAATGCATACAAGTGGCAGGGACCAAGTCTCATCTCTGTGCATCTGTGTCACAGGGCACCCGTTAATCCACCAAACACAGAAAGAACACTGCAGCCCTACAACCTCTTTACTGGGGTTTTGTGCATGCTGCTTAATTTCACTGCGTCTGTCAAACCATTCTTTATCGGAGAGTCTAACAGCCTTTGAGTGCACAGTGCTCTATCACTTATGTAGGGGTTATATTGATCTTTCTGGTGTGTGCTCTAAAGTGGCTGGCATCAAAAGCCAGTGAAGCAGCCGGTTTGAGCAGTATGGGTCATTTACAAACTTCAGGATGAGATGCCGCAGGATGCCAGGGAAAATGTTTTTGTTTTTCCAGAGGGAACCATAGTTCATGAAATGTGGTTAACGTACCATATTTGTATACCCTTAAAATCATTTTATAACCACACTGAGTGCCTCTAAACATTAAATATATTTTATAAGTAGTTGGTTAACTAGCTGTTGTGTGCTTTAAATAGTAAATAAAATGGAAAGGCACTAAACAGTGACTATATTTCATAGAGTAAGATGCTTTTCCAGCCACTCAATAATTCTCAATGTTAAGAAAAATTGATTTTCTAACTGCTGAGTGCCTCTAAAAATTAGCATCTCATCTTCCTAAGGGGATGCTTTTCAGTTAGCCTCCTTTCTCCAAGCTTTTGACTCAATGATCTCGAAGGTTCTTTTCTTGTTAAAAAAAAAAAACAAAAACAAAAAACTCTATAGGTTCTATTGGGTTATAATTTCATTTGGGTCTATATGTAGTTGGCAAAATATAAAACAAGCAACAGTTCTATCTTACCTTCTTTGAATGTTCATTTCCAAACAAGTAGTTCTTCACATGCTAACTGTTCTTAACTCCCACTACCTTCCTCTCCCACCAAGAGCAAGACTTTATGGAGAGACCTAGGACAATGACATAGAACTTAAAAGAACTAATTGCCAAGTACCATCACACAGTGCATCTGAGCAATGGATGCTTTTTGCATTTCTGAACCCTAATAAGGGGAAGGAACTGCCTAAGAAGCAATAATAGTCACATATCTTCATGGCAAATTGAGTCATTTTCCCAGTACTTTATAAGTGTATCAAATTGCCAATGCTGAGACCTCCTAGATAGATATAATAATAGCTCATAGCATCACAAAAGTTGAAAACTGAAATAACCAGATACCCCACAATTTCAGGAAACAGCATTAAAAGGAGACTCAACTCTTACTATTGCCTAAAACACAACCAGCTGGGTGACTTTTGGGATGTCACAGAGCCTCTTTCAGTCATCAATCATAACTTTTGTCAATATAACTTCATCAATAAAATGTATGGTTTAAGCTAGATTCTAGAATTTGGCTGCCAGAAAATCCCCATGGGTTCCTTGTAGATCTGATAATTAAGAAATTTTTTCTGGACCCTTACCACATTCTGAGGAACAATGTGTCTCAAGTGTGCTTACCAATTCCACAGCAGTGTGTCTTAGACTGTATGTCTAAGCCTGAGGAAGAGCAAATAAGCATCAAATTTCCTAGAACATGTGCTTAAACTTAGGAAGAATGCAAAGAGTAAATACAATTCTTCTCAAATATAGTCTCAAAATTCCCACTAATGTGATTAGGAACCATATGGGATCAGATGAGGACAGGTTGCTGATTTGAGGCCAAACCCAGTGATGACCTGGCACTACTAGTTATTCATGCTAGACTGATGTGGTCTCCTGGTTCACGTGTTTGAACGAAGATGTGGCCAAGAGCAAAATACCCCCAGAAGACTATAAGCTGTCTGGGGTGAGGGTGTTGTTTGAATCACCATTATTTCTATAGCACGTAGTCAATAGTATTTGCTCAGTAAATATTCATGGAGCTAAACTGAATCCCTTAAGTAGATGCAGCATACCAGACTAAAATGTCTAAAATGGAAAATCCCAGAACACTCATGATAGCACTCATTATGAGCCCTCTATTCAATAGTATTACAAGAGGAACATCATGAAAATTATACTTGTCCAAAGCCTGGATCATTTTGCTGATTGAAACTGCTTTTCCAGCCAAAAGGCAGAGTAAAGTCTCATCCCCTCTTCCCATATACACACATCCCAAAATCAAGAAGAGAGAAATGAAAACATAGATCTGAAATTTGTAGCATGGAGTGTCACCTTACTACTTAGGAAAGCAGTAGTAATCAACATTAGTGGATGCTGTGCTATATGCCAGGTACTGTTCTAAGAGTTCTATATGTATTATCTAATTTAAATCTCAATCCAGACTGATTAGACATTATTATTATTACCACTTCATAGATATGGAAAAGCAAGTACCAATGTTTTTGAAAAACCTCAAAGCCTGGGCAATTTAGAAGAAACATAACTGAATCTATAGCAGTAGTCATTAGAGATAGCTCTTTATTTAAAATCCGAACTTCTAATCATTAACCATTATGCAAATAAGAATATTCTTTAATTAATGTAAAACCCCATGATGTGAGAAAGCATCATAGAAAAGAACAATATGAAACACAGGAAATGAGTCAGCAAACCAGAATTAAAAAATCATGTGGCTAGGAAAAGGAACAATTACCATAGCCACAATTGGAGAAAGATTTTATCTATCCTACTGGGTATGATATGAGTGCGTACAATCCCAGGAACAGACTATGTATATATTCATATCTTTTAATGCATTAGAAAAAGAAAGAGGTCAGCACTTCTGTGTACAAAATGGCATATTTTTTCCCATGGCTGGCCCTAAGAAAAATTGTTGACTATGACAGAGTAATAAGTTGACTATGACAGAGTAAATAGTTTATGTTTCAGATCTGAATACAAATTGTGACTCTGCTACTAACTGATCTCATGACCTTGAGGAAGGTCATTAAATCTCTCTCAGTCTCAGTTTCCCTCAGATGATAAAATGAAGGACATGGGCTAAACAAATGCAGTCTCTAATTCCAAAAGTCCATGTCTTGGAAGGTTAGTTTATCTTGGTATCCTCCAGGATCCGATTTCTGACCTATCTCTGACCCCATGCTTCTGCTCCTTCTTTACAATCTCCTTGTAGTTTTCTTTTTATGAAATGTGTATCAGTCAGAGCTCTAGCAGGAAACACATGGCACTTTCAAAGATAGCCCAAAAAGATTTAGTGATGGGACTAGGAACAAAGGTGTAAGTAAGGTGTAGAGATGACATAGTGCATGCAGTTCCTTGTATGAAAGAGCAGTTATCAGGATCCAAAGGGAAAAAGATGTGTAGAGAGGGCGACTTTAAGAAAAACTTTGACTTTGGAATCAAGAAAATAGATAACCAAAAATCATACTTCTTCCTTCTGGTATCCTACTGGGGCTTTCCCTTGGATGAATCCAACTGGACACTAGAAAAAAGGAAGCTTATTGATACAGTTCACATTGATGAACTACACAGGGCACAGAACAGGGTGCAGAGTGTAGAAAATAGATCTAGAAGACAATGGGAATTATCCAACAGATTAATTGTTAGGGAAGGCTCTGCTTTTGATCCATTTATTATATTTTAAGCTAAATTATGTCATAGGTCAATGATGTCTCATATACTTTTTCCTTTCTTAAAATGTATCATGCATATATGTAACAAATAAAAGAAGCCAACAATGTCAAAGAAATAAAAGCCTTTTTAGTAAAAAGTCAAAACCTAACCCTAAATGCCCAGCCTGTCTTCTTCACCTCCACACTTCAATCTGGTCACATTAGTTCCTTTGTGAAAAGCAGAAAAGTCCTTTGGGATGAATTCCAGGGCATTGCAACCCCAAGTTAGAACTTACCTAGCTAAAACTGGCAGGCTTTCACTAATGCCCCCTCAGTCAACCATTGTGTGCAGCTCACAACCTGTACAGATGTCCATGGCTGTCTTAACAGAGGGCCACATCTCCTTCCTGAAGAGTAAACATGGCTAACTAGTATATTTTAATTCTTCCTTTAAAATGTGGAATGCCAACCCATATTAATAAGATTTGGGGAAAACAGGTGGGTAAGCAAAAAGAGAGGAGTAAATAACTTTTGAGCCTCCAATGATATGGGTTAGTGCCATTTCCTTCACCTATGTAAAAGACCAACCAGGATTATGATCTTAGTGTTTAGTCAGCAAACATTTGTTGAAATATACTGTATATCAGGTGCTGATCTAGGTTCTGGGGATAAATCAATGAAAAAGTCCTCTATAAACATTGTTAGTGAAGAGACTAACAATAAATATAGTGAAGCACTGATAAGGGCTATGGAGAAATTTAAAGTAGGCTTGGGGGCAGCCCCGGTGGCACAGCGGTTTAGTGCCACCTGCAGCCTGGGGTGTGATCCTGGAGACCCGGGATGGAGTCCCACGTCAGGCTTCCTGTATGGAGCCTGCTTCTCCCTCTGCCTGTGTCTCTGCCTCTCTCTCTCTCTCTGTGTGTCTCTACGAATAAATAAAAAATAAATAAAGTAGGCTTGGTGGTTTGGGGAAGGATGGAGAGAAGAGTATGGTTATAACAGATGATCATGGAAGGCATTATGGAAATTATATTTAGGTGAAGGACCAAGCCCAGCAAGCATTTGTGGGGAAAGTGTGAAATACTAAAGTTCCAAGGTAGATGCATGCTGTCATATTTAATGAGTAGCAAGGAACAAGGATTGAACTGGGGAGTGGTAACTAGATAGCTCAAAGGAACCTAGAGTGATAGCCATTGTCTTGTGGTCCATAATAAGGTCTTTGGTTTTTATTACAAGTGAAATGAAATAGGTGGGAAAATGATACAGTTATCATTTAGGTTTTAAAAGGACCATTTAAAAGTGTTGAAAACAGGGAGGAGGCAGGATAGAACAAGGGAAACAAGTTAGGAGGTGGTTGCAAATCGAAGCTTCCTTTCAAGGTCTGGACAGGGATGGTTTTGATGGAGGTGCTGAGAAAAGATTGATTTGAGAGATTTGGGGGGTTAAAGCCTCAGGCATTGCTGCTGGATTGAATGCCATGGGGAAAAGGAAGGAGGCAAGAGTGACTAAGTTTTTTGCCTGAGCAACTAGAACATTGACTAAGTGATTACCATATAATCTTAGTTGTGTTTCCTCACAGTAAACCTGTTTAACTTTCATGGTAGTTATGGCACCGCACAATTTATCAGCATATACACACAAAATAAAAATTATTCTTACTAAATCATATTTACCTGCCACTTCCTAAAATGTGTTGGGGTCATTTATCATATTAAAACCTAAACAAAGCCAAATAGTTGGGATGGAAATAAAAACAGGAGTAGAACTGGAAGACATAAACACCTAGGAAGTAGTCTCTATTTTTTGTCTATCACTGTAAGAACAAGCAGAATTACTTGAATTACATAATCTAAAATAAAGAAATGTGTTTCTTTAGATGCTCCACCTGGACCTCAACAGTTTTTAAGCCCCACCTCACAAATCCAAAATTAACACAATTTGCTAAAGAAATCCAGCACCTGCCCAAAGGCACATCAGGGACAAATGCTCCAGAGTAGAGAAAAAAGTCATTTTCCAGGTTTGGATCCTTAAAGAATTTGTAATTATTCACTTCCCCGCCCTCACTCTTGGCCTTTCTCCTGCCAATCCCCTTTACCACTGACCTGCTCCCTCTCAGATTCCTAGGTAAAGTGCCCCTCTCTTTTTTCGCCCAAGCCAGAAAGGAAGGAAGGAAGGAAGGAAGGAAGGAAGGAAGGAAGGAAGGAAGGAAGGAAGGAAGGAAGGAAGGAAGGAAGAAAAAGGGAAAGGGAAAGGGAAGGAAAGGAAGAAAGAAGGAAGGAAGGAAGGAAGGAAGGAAGGAAGGAAGGAAGGAAGGAAGGAAGGAAGGAAGGAAGGAAGGAAGAAAAGAAAGAAAAGTAGTGAGGAGAAGCAGAGTCCCCAGATCTGGTATTTGGAATTAATACCAGGAATGGAAGGGCCAAGAGAAACAAGGCAACCAGATATATTCATACCTGAAAATAAAAGTCAGAAAATTGAAACCGTAATCTCTTGCTATCCCTCCCATATACAAACTCTGACCTTTTGTGGGAATAAGGAGACACTTAACATCCTCCTCTGACTGAGCCACGTAACACTGGGATAGGGATATTTTTTATAGTATTCTCCAAAGCTGTCCCCTGAAAGCTATACATCATTTTGATAGATCTTTCCCTTAACAATAACTTTTATTGATCACGTATTATGTTCCAGGGGCTATACAATTTATTTACTTATAGGTCATGGTGATTTTAGGGGGTGTCCTTATTTCCCTTAAGATGCACATTCCTTATCTGCAGTAGGATTTCCTTCACCTAATTCTAAACCATTACTCACCACATTGTTCTTCGGATGTTCAGAAGTAACAGTTGGTCATTGGTGGAGTTCAGAATATGTCAGAACCTAATGAAAATGACTTGAAGACCACATAGCCTGGAGTCAGAGTCCTAATTTCACCTTTTAATCATATTTAATAATTGTAAGAGATTCCCTATTGCCTCCTAAATATAGTTAAATTAGATACTGTCCCCATTCTGAAGCTCAGACTGGATTCAAAAAACTGATGAAGTTCCATAAGATATCCCAGTATAGTTGTATAAGGCAGGCTGTAATCCCTACTCAACAGCTCTTATGACTGGGAGACATCATGGGTGGGGCTAAAAGCCTTCTGAGAACCCAAAGATTGTGGGTGTGACAGAGACACTTCTCCCCCCAGCTCTCTGATGTTTGAGCTGTCAAATGATGATTCCTGAAGATTCCAATTATGCTTCTCATTCGAGGACAGAAACTGCTTTATTCTTCTTTGTAACCCTATACCCAGCACAAGCCTGACATGCAGAAGATGCTCAGTCCTGCTTTGGGAGAGAAGGGAGAGAGTGGAAGAGGGAAGGATGCATGTTTAAACACAGAACCAGACCAAAGAGTATGTTCAGTGAATAAATATTGCCCTGTGCTATCTTTTCTGTTTTTAGTCTCAGGGTAAGTTTTAAATAAGACTTTTGTTTTTTAACATATTATCCTTTTAATTTTTTTTTCTCTAATAGGAATAAACTATGAGAACAAAGATTTTTCTTTTTCCTTTATTTTTCATGTATACTTCATGGCAGCAAGCACAGGGTTAGCAGATGCTTTAAAATATTTATGTTTTGATAAGTTATTTGCAACCAGTACTTTCCCATTCTGAGTTCAAATTTAAAGTAAAATTTTAATATAAAATATTTTCTAAATTTTTATTTTTTTATTTTTATTTTTTTAATAAATTTATTTTTTATTGGTGTTCAATTTGTCAACATACAGAATAACACCCAGTGCTCATCCCATCTCTAAATTTTTAAATCCATACCTAGAAACTTGTTTTTTTCTCTTTAAAACCTATATTTAGATTCTGCAGAATCATGTGTATTTTTGTATTTTTCTATTTTGTAACAATGATTTTACATAGATTTCATGTGATTTTAATCACTTTTCAATTAATTAACATACTACTACCTAAATTATTAACTTAAAATTCAAGTGCATACTCAAATACAGCATTCTGAAGAAGTTTCTACTATTTCCTTCTAGGGATCCATTGTTACACTTTCATTTATTAGCCAAAGAATAAGTTGTTTTGAGTAAGCTCCCTGAGTAAAAAGTTTAAAAGTATACGCACACCCTAAAGAGCCTACAGCTTTAGTATAATTTCCCAAAATTATAGATATGCAGATTGGAATTGTTTTGATCTATTTATTATGAATTCAAGGAACAAGACTATTCTTGGTTTCCTTGCTGGATGGTCCTAGATAAAATCATTATTGATAATAAGCAGGACAAGGTAACACTCCTTCCCCATTAACACACAGAGATCTAAATAACAACCAAGATGAAACCAGAAAATCCAAATCTTTTCCATACATATTGGAAGAGGTGGAAAGAAACCAACAAGGGTTTGTTTTAGGAAATAATTTTTTAATTGCTTTGATTAAATTCTAAATTCAGTAAATTAGCATGATTGATTCGAAGTTGCTGGTTATGAAAAGTCATTTTTTCAAAATAGTAGATTGTATTCTTGAACCAAAATGCCAACAGATATTTCCTGTTTATTATCTACATGGCCCTGTTAGGTGCTGGTGACGGCTACAAAGAACTATGCAATATGATTGAATATTATTTATATGAAGCTTATAATCATGTTCGTAAGGAAAAAATTATTTAGTGGTGAAAAAGTTACAATACTAACTAGTATTCTGCAAATCAATCCATAGTTCCCATGTTCTGATTCTTTTTTAAAAACCTTCAAGACTTATAAAAAAGGTGATACTGAAAACAATGTTTAAAGTCTGGCAGAGGGCAGCCCCGGTGGCTCAGCGGTTTAGCACTGCCTTCGGCCGGGGCCCTGATCCTGGAGTCCTGGGATTGAGTCCCACGTCTGGCTCCCTGGATGGAGCGTGCTTCTCTCTCTGCCTGTGTCTCTGCCTCTCTCTCTCTTTCTCTCTCTCTCTGTCTCAATAAATAAATAAAATCTTAAAAAAAAAAAAAACCTCGGATGATTAGGAAAGCCACTGAGAGAGCTAAATAAAAGAAAGTTTATGTAATACTTGTGGAGGCACAGAGCTTTGGTACAAAGAGAAGTGTCCAGAACCAAGAGGGCTTCGATCAGAGCCTCCTTTCCCTCTGGACTCTGCAGAGTACAAAAACCTCACAGGTGAATCCTTAACCATTTCTTCACATAACACAGAAGCACATGCAGCTTTGAAATATCATCTAAAGAATAAGACCTTAAGTATCAAATGGAGGTACACATAAAGGAGTCCTTTCTCACTTAAGTAAGTAAAAACTGAACTATTGTGCCACCACCAAAGCTAAGGGGCCAGGAGAGGCCCCAGAGTACACCATTTACTGTGTGTGCAATAATTCATATAATAAGGTAGTAACATGGATGGATGTCAGCCTCACAGATTACTCATCTGGAAAGCCTCTTTTAAAGAAAGGAGGAGAAAAAAAAAAGCAGCAGACCAAAAAAGTACTAGTAGAACATATTTTCTTATGAAAATATTATTATTAAAACAAATAAAATATATGGGACACCTGGGTGGCTCAGTAATTGAGCATCTGCCTTTGGCTCAGGGCGTGATCCCAGAGTCCTGGGATCAAGTCCCGCATTGGGCTCCCCGCATGGAGCCAGCATCTCCGTCTGCCTGTGTCTCTGCCTCTCTGTGTTTCTCATGAATAAATAAATAAAATCTTTAAAAAAATATTATCAGTAAAAAGAAGTATACTTTTATTAGCAAGGTCACATTCCCCTTCAGGAAACAATCACATTTGGGAGTTGAGTATGGAACACCTTGTGTTTGGGGTAGACAGGGAAGAATGTAGGGCAGGTAATTATCAAGTGTGATGCACTGACCTCCTGGCAGGAAATGTTGGAAAATGTTTTCTTATTAAATAAACAGGCAAATAAAACAAAGATGAGGGTGTAATAGAACTCGATTTAGAAAACAAATAGTACAGAAAACCATAAAGACCAACAGAAATATCAACAGAAATATTATTGCCACTAAAAAAACAAATGATTTGCAAGATAAATGGTGGCAGATAGCAAAAGCAAAAAAAGTTTAAGCTTTTGGACTTCAATCCATGAACAATTGAGGGTTCATTAACCTTCCTTGCAGGGCCAGCAAGGCTAAGGAATGTGGCCAGTTGGAGACTATGAATAAAATTCCTTTACAGAAAGCTTAATCCGTCTATGTGCATAGCTCAAATCGAAGAAACAAAAAGCCAGAATCCAACAAACCAATTAAGAAACTGCTATGACACCCCACATATGAAGTTATTAGGGGGCACAAAATTCAAAAAAAATAACATTGACAACAAACAAGTTTTATGGGCATGGAAAGAAGCTCTTCTTTTGGGGGAAATATGATGATTCTGGTTTGGAAACACTGAGTTGTAGGTACAGAAGGACCCCATGTGGAGATTTATAATGGGAAATTGAAATTTCAGGTCCAGAACTCAGGATAGCAGTGATGGCTGGAGGTATAGATTTGTATCGTCTACACAGAGGTGGTTGAGCCATAAAGGGGAAGTGTCCTCAGAAGACAAAGAGGAGCAGAGGGTCCAGATTGATACCTGCATTAGGAGGACAGAGGAAGGAAGAGAGTTTAAAAGGGAAAGAAAAAGAACAGCCTGATAAACATCAACGGAAGCAGGACAGACGCCAAAGGAGGAGGAAATTTCAATAGTTGTAGAATGAAGCAGAGAGGGCAAAGAGAATGAGGTTTGAGAAAATCTATAATAGTTGTGAAAGCAGGTGCACCAGGAGCTAAATAATAAGAGTTGCAAGTAATGGGAGAGTAAATTACTAAAGAAGCTCAATAGTGAAAACCAAAAGAAACTTGGGAGATCAGCATCTAAAATGCAAAGCACTATACAGGTGGCTGCCAAACTGACCCCCTTAGGGGCAACTTTGCATGCCATTTTCAAAGATCTAAAGCAAACAGTGACTTTTCACCAGTCTTCATCAGTCTATATCTCCTTATCCCAGCATCCAGGACCCTTCACCATTGTGCCTTGACTACTTAATTCTCTCCTATACTCATGAATCTGCTCCAGTCAAACTGAGCCCTGTTGCCCACTTTACTGCCATGTTTCTGATCTCAGCACCATTGCCACTCAACTTCTCATAATACTCTTCATTCTCTTCAAGCTTAATATTTAATAACTCCCCCTTACTCCATGTAATGATTTTCTAGGAAGCCATTCCTTCTTGCACTGGCTCTGGGGGGGCCACTTCTGGTATCATTCCTGTAGTACCTAATATTACGAGGGAAGAAAATGCTGATAGTACTAATATATGTCTGCTCTGCTTGTTAAATAATGAACCTATCCATATTAATTATTTTATCCAGTGTTTTCTCTCCCTGTCTCTCCACTTTCTCTCCCGAGTTCAGTTCTCAATCCCCTATAATCTGGCTTCTGTGCCACAGTCCTCTGAATCCCCTCATCAGTGTCAGCAGCACCTTATCATAATCAAATTTGGTGGCCTTGTTAATGTATGTGTGACATGTAACAGTTGACCACATCTTGGCTCCTGGTTCAGAGGCCTCTATGCTGCAACGTGACTTTTTCTTGCATTTTTCCCTATCGCCAGTGTTGTTCTTTCACTTGTGCTCTCTCTTAGCCCCATTTTTAGGCTGTCCCATCTGTGCCATTCCCTACAGTTGGGGGCTTTCAATCCTAGCTGACCAGTTGAATTACCTGGGCAGTGTTTTAAAAATACTGATGCATGAGCTCCACCTCCAGAGATTCTAGTTCAATGGGACTGGAATGGAGCCCAGGCAGCAATCTTTTTCATGCTCCCCAGATGATTCTAACCTGTAGTTAAAAACCACTGCCTTAACTCAAGCTTCCCAAATTTGTCTCTTCTGAAGAATCATCTGGCAATTGTTAAATATACCCAAGTCCTGTCTCCTTGACATTCTAGCCAAATAGGCCAAAGCTCTGAAACAAAAAAGTAACCAGAGACTCTCCCTTCCACTCACATCTATAAGGCAACACTTACAGTCGTTTAGAGCATCTACTATGTGCTGAATAACTTCCCTTTATTTTCTAGTACAGAGCAACCCTCAAGCTAAAGGCTTCTCCCACATTCTTTTAGAGCATTTACCATACATTAATTACTTGTTTGTGTCCCCTTTACTTGACTGTGAGTTCCTGCAAGGCAGATTCTTATTCATTTTTTATGAAACTTCTATGAACCAGCAGATTGTTCCAAACATATTAAGTCATTCATAAGCAAACAAATTTTTGGTGAAATAATGCATAAACAACTAAACTATTTTGATACATATATGCTGTTTCCAACACTACCTATAGATGATGTTCTAGCCTTTTGGTATTCTTGGCACTTTACACAAATTAGGCTTGTGTCTATAATGATGGGTGAAAATTGTCTGCAATCTGTATTTTTACCGTAAAATCTTGTGTTACTATGTGTTTTATTCTTTCGGTTTTGTTTTTTTCTTTCCCAATTTCTTCCTTTTTGGCACTGGTTACAACTTGGCCAGGTGACTTATAAATGCTATGATAGGGGATCCCTGGGTGACTCAGCAGTTTAGCACCTGCCTTTGGCCCAGGGCGTGATCCTGGAGTCCCGGGATCGAGCCCCACATCGGGCTCCCTGAATGGAGCCTGCTTCTCCCTCTGCCTGTGTCTCTGCCTCTCTCTCTTTCTGTGTCTTTCATGAATAAATAAATAAAATCTTTAAAATTAAATACATACATACATACATATTATGATATATTTAGGGATTTCCCTTAGTGGGAGGTGTGGAGCACATGAACTTTGGAGTCAAATAAATTTGGACTTCTGTCTCATTCCTCTTCATCTGTATAATGGGGATAAAATATACTTGTGATTATTGAAGACAACTTCTGGCCAGAATTTTTTTTTTCCTTTCAGAGTATTTGTTCATACAAAAAGAAGTACACAACCTGTATAATTACAGGGGATAGTCTTTCTGTAGCTAACTCTCTCCTTGGCCCTACCACATCTTACATGTGACTATATCTTCAGTAGTCCTTATATTTTTTCTCCATAGTCTCAAAAAATGTTGGATCTCTCTTTTAACTCAGGCCTGACCAATCCATCTGTGTCTTTAATCACATTGGACTCCTCTAGAATGTGCTACATCCTTTGTCTTGAAAACTGATTGGTCCTTTAAAATCCTTCTGATATAGGATTAGTAATTTCTTCCTTTGTTTTACCTCTATTGAGATAATAGGCTTTTTTACGTTTGCACTTGTCATAATGGACTATAATTTTGGTTTACAAGTTTTTTCCAGTAGGTTTTGAGATCCCCTAGGACAAAGATCAAGTTTTATTAATCAATCCAGGGCTGTGTGCCATGCTAAAGTATGGATACTTGATAATTGTGAAGTTGAATTTGTGGAAGCTTTCATTCAGTCCACCTTTACCTTCAAATATTCCAAATTTTCATACGCTCACCATTAATTTCAACATTAACTTTGGAGTCAGAGAGCTCTAAGTTCAAATCTGTGTTGATCCTTGTTTTTGTTTTGTTTTGTTTTGTTTAACTGTGAAATGGAGTTTTTTTAAAAAATATTTTATTTATTTATTCATGAGAGACACAGAGAGGGAGAGAGGCAGAGACATAGGCAGAGGGAGAAACAGGCTCCCTATTGGGAGCCTGATGCAAGATTCAATCCCAGGTCCCCGAGACCACAACCTGAGTAGACACTCAATCACTGAACCACCCAGGTGCTGCTAAAATGGAGATTATTAGACTTACTTACAGTGTTGCTTATAAAACTAAATAGTAGTACTTAATAATTGCTGATAATGCAGTGGTCATCATAATTCTGGTGCTATCTTGTTTAGTTTTTGTTTTTTAGGGTTTGTTTGTTTACCACACACTACAGGATTCCACTAGTAAACGGCAGTACTGAAAAATGCAACTCTCTGTTAAGTCATCAGGCATGTTGAGTAAATCTAAATTTTTCTTCTTTGTCATTTCTATCACAAACTCTTAAATCCCTCTTTTCACCTTTCATACTTTTTTACTACTTCCCAAAATGATGAGGGGGCTGAGTAACAAAATCTTATTTCTGGACCACAAGTCATCTCTCATTACTTGGACTCTCATCTTGATGGATTTTAACATCCTCTAATCTAGAGCAATCTTCTATTCCTCTCTTTTCTCTCAAGTCCTTCCAGTGTGCCCTCTGGAATTCCTGATAACTCATCAGCTTAATCTCCAGGATTCTCAAATTCTTTAAATATTTCTTTCACTTTGCTGCTCTAACTAAAACCCAACTGCACTTGCAGATACTATAATCCCTGTAGCTTCCAAAAGGGCAATTTTTTTTCTTCTACATTCCATAAATCTTGAGGGTGATGTAGATGTTCTCCTTTGTTTCTTGTCAGTACTTTCAATGCAGTATTACCTCCTTCCTTAAAATCAAAAACGGGGCACCTGGGTGGCTCAGTGGTTGAGCATCTATCTGCCTTTGGCCCAGGGCATGATCCCGGGGTCCTGGGATGGAGTTCTAAGACCCTAAAGGGAGTTTTATTCTCCCTCTGCCTATGTCTCTGCCTCTCTCTCTGTGTCTCTCATGAATAAATACATAAAATATTTAAAAAATAATAAAATAATAAAAAAACAAAAATCCCAGCTTCTTTGAAGTTCATGCCATATGACAATCTCCTATCATACCCTTTTCCCAGTTCTAGTCATGTGCAGACACTGAAGTGTTCCTCCTCATTCAGTGAAAATTTAGGAAGTAGCTCATTGAGTGTCCATCATGACTTTTCAATCATCCTTGGTGATTTTGATACCCATCTAACTTCACTGTAGAGAATCCTTTCAATATCCTGGCTGTCTGTACCTGACCTCCTCATGCCTAGTGATCTCGTTCTCACTTCCCTCAGCCCCCATGCCCCAGGTCATATTCTAGGTCTTGTTGTGGCCAGCAACCACAGATCTCAAAAATCTTCATTTGAAATATCCTACTTTGTGATCACCTCTATTTTCAGTTAATTCCTTCTGTATACCATCCAGATACTCTTCAGTTCCATGGAGATATCGATCATATCAACTTTTGCCTATCTTTCATTTTTTTCACATCTTTTTTTCTCTCCTTACCCAGAATAAAAGATATGCTCAATCATTATAATCACTCCACACACCATCCTTTGACAACATCGCTTCTTCTCTTCCTTCACTGTATAGTTGTCTGACAAAACTCTACCCTGGCTAAATCCAACTTTTGCCTATTCTGTGCTTCACTCTGAGAGGTTGGATATGACTTGACAAAACATACCTGTCTTACTTAAAGTATGACCACCACCCAAAGTATACCCATGCTGCTTCTAGCAATCCTGTCCCACTTAGCAAAATGACTATTTCACCATTTATCCTTTCTCCCTAGAATCTCTAACACACTCTTTCTGCTCTTCTTTGCTTCAGGTGATTTCCTTATTTTGTATTTTCCTGCTAAAGTAGCAGCAATCAGAAAAGAATACCTGCATGTTCCCACCACCAATGTATATTCCACTGTGTCTCTGCCAGGTACTTTGCCTTCCTTCCTGTTGCAATGGATGTACTCATATCTATTGCCAACCCATCATTTCATACCTGTTAGAATGGCTATTATCAAAAAGACAAGGGATAACAGTGTTGGAGAGGATGTGGAGAAAAGGGAACACTTGTATGCTGTTGGCGAGAATGTAAATTCTTACAGCCATTATTGAAAACAGTATGGACATTACTCAAAATGTTAAAAATAGAACTACCATATGATACAGCAATTCCACTTCAGTGTATATCCAAAGGAAATAAAAGTAGTTAATTCGAAGAGATATACATACCCCTGTGTTCATTGCAGCATTATCCCAATAGCCAAGATATGGAAACCACTTAAGTGTCTGTCTACAGATAAATGGATAAAGAAAATGTACGCGCACACACACACACACACACACACACACATACACACAAATATCAGCCATTAAATAAGAAAGAAAATCTTGTTTTTTAACAGAATTGAAAATGATAATTATTGAAATTAAAACATGAATGTGTTTAACAGCACATCTGATATAACAGATAAGGAAGGAAATCTTGACATCTGTGATAGCCTGGATGAACCTGGAGGACATTATGCTAAATGAAATAAGCCAGACACAAAAGACAAATACTGCATGACCTCATTTATACATGGAATCTAAAATAGTTGAGCTTACACAGAGTAGAATGGTGGTTTCCAGGAGTTGGGGGAAATGGGAAATGTTGGTCAAAGGATACAAAGTTTTGATTGTGCAAGATGAATATAAGTTCTACAGATCTAATATACAGTATGGTGACTACAGTTAATAATACTATATTGTATGCTTGACATTTGCCAAGAATAGCTCTTAAGTGTTCTTACTACTCACAGAAAAGCAATAACTATGTGAGGTGGTAGGTATGTTGATCAGTTTGATTGCAGTGGTCATTTCACAGTGTATACACATATCAAAGCATTAAATTGTACGCCTCAAATATATACAATTTCTATTTGTCCATTATACACCATTAAGCAGAAAAAAGATAAAATCATCTCCTCCATATAACCTCACCAGGGTGTTTGCACTAGACCCCCATCTCACTTGCCTTACTCAAGGACTTTGTTTTGTTTTTTAAATGTCCCCAACCTCTCTTGAGCCATCACTTATCCCTTAGCTAGTGGAATAATCAATACAAGAATGTGGTATAACTCCCATCTTAAAACAAACAAATCAAAACAAACGTTCCTTGATCTTACATCCTCATTTTTGATCCCATCTTCTATTTCTCCCGTCACTTTTTCATTTCTGCTCTTTTACATAAAACTGATAAAAATTTTGTCTCTATTAATGTCTCCACTTCCTCCCCTAGTCTCCTGAAAGCACTCCGAGCAGTATTTCAACCCCAACTCTATGGAAACAGCTCTTGTCAACATCATGCTTTCCCATGTTGCCAAATCCAGTGGACAACCTTACTTACCTTCCTAGCAGCAAGTAGTCAACTACTACTTCCTTCTGGACACATTTTATATTGTCATCATCTAAGATATCTATTTCCATCCTGCTCCTGTATCAATGTCCTCCTAACTTCTGTTTTTTTCCTGATACTTTCAATACAGCAGCCAAATTAATTTGGCTAAAACCTAGATCAGATTATTTCACTGCTCTGCTCAACAAAACTCCATGACATCCTAATCACTCAGTGGGGGGAAATGTCTTTTCAGTGGTTTCTGAGGCACTACCCTGACTTGATTATTGCCAACTGAGTCACGACTCCCCTCTTTCATCACCCTGTTCTAGCCACATAGACTCCTTGCTGTCTTTGAATATGCCAGGCACACTCTTGCCTGAGGGCCTTTGTATTTGCTAGTCTCTACCTGAAAAGATGCTCTCTAAACATCAGAGTCATTGGCTCCCTATTTCACTTAGGTCTCTTCCCAAATGTCACATTCTCAGAAAAGGACTTCTTAAAAATGGCTATGTGCTCTCCCTTCCTAGGCAATCACTATTAATCCACTAACCTGCTGTGTTTTTCTTTATAGTGCTAGTGGCACTGGGCACACACATATTATTTATTTTTTACTTATTTGTTTATTGTTTCTCTTCCCCACACAAAATTAAAACCTCATGAGAAGAAGAACAGTATCTGTTTTTTTTTCCTTTTAATTGTTGTATCACCAACAGCTAGAGTATTTATTGTGCAATAAATATTTGTTGAATGTCTAAAAAAACCCCTTCTTTTTGATGTCTAAATTCCTGTGACCGGCATCTGCATATGCTTTCCTAAAATCATTAAACATCTTTATCCACAACTTAAACCAAATCCCTAGCACAGTAAATTGAGAATTTAGGCAAATAGGTTGGCCATAGCCCTCTCTTGAGTGTGTTTCCTCTGTCCTCGCACTAAATTTATTGACTCACTCTTAAAACTCTCTCCATTTCCCACAAAATGCACCGTGGTTGAAGTCCAAAATCAATAAAAACAAGAATGCTTAGAGCAGGAAAGAAGAAAAAACAGATAATAAAAGGAGAAAAAATTAAAGGAACTCATACACATCTTAGAACTATATTTGGGAAACAAAATCATGCAGAAGAATTTTAGAAGAAAAACACTTCCACAAAGCTGTGTCCTTTCTCTTCCTCCCCTTTCCCTATAATAGATTCTAATATAATTCTTGCTTAGGCTGGACCCTGTCATGCAGAACAAAGGACAAGCCTTTGGCCTCAGCTTCCAGTTATCTGAGCCTAGATAAAGGCGAACAGGATAGGCCCAAGGCAAAACTGTCAAGTGAAAACACTTGGCTTGTGTCTGGAAATTTCCCTTTCTCTGCTATCTCCCAATTTAGAGATATCCCCCTTTGACCTCAAGTGCCCAGTAAACTCTTGCTTCTAAAATCTTCCTTCCATCCAAAAATAAAAACAGTGTCTTAAAATATTTACATTTGCCGCCAGGTTGTAATTTCACTTTTGCTGCATTTAAGTAGTAAAAACAATGCAAATTTTGCATTTTCCTAATAACTGATGCGCTATTCCACTGGATAACAAGGAAAAGCATTAGACTTAATCCTGTCCAGGATGCTCAAGTGAACTCAGTATCTTCACTTAGTATCTGAACATAAATACTTAGCATCTCTAGGTAAAATGCCCAGGATCATATTTTTCCCACCTTTTGGTGTGTAGATGTATGTGAGCTCATGCCAGAAGAGGGAAAGAGATGCCAGCTCCTTCTGCATTTTTACAGGTCTGACTTCAGAGTAATTCATTTATTCTGTTTCTTGGATGGATGATTGTTCAGTTTCAAAGACTTGGGGTGACAGGTGGTACCCACTGCTCGGCTCTCTGTTACAACTTCCCACCCTGCTGCTTCTCTTTGCTCTAAGATTAGCCCTCTGCAGATTCATCAACTCTCTTCGAAGCTCTGTGGTTTCTCAGCTGAGAATGTAGGAACTTCTGAATATAGGAAATAAGAAGCAGAAATGCTGCCTCAGGCTTCCCTATCTCCTCCTGCCATTTCAGCTCCCTAGCTACTGGGCCATGCTGGGTATGAGGATTCTCCTAGATATTGACAACCCCTCCTCTAACTACTCAGTGAAGCATGCCACTGATACAGTGATGTGAAGCTCCCTCACCCATCTGGATGTGTCTATGACACACTAAGTTGAAAATATGAGCTCTGAGGTGGAGGAAAATCCAGGACTCTACCTGGCATCTGCTTCCTTACTCTGTGCTCCCTTGTCATACTCACACTCCAAGGGCTGGAGTCACTGTCATCCTATCAGACACAATATACCCTTCAATAATAAATAATTTGTGTCCCTGCCTTGCTATTCTGAAATGAAAATCATAGATAACATAACTCTCCTCACATAACTTCAAAAAATCCATATCATATCTTAACTATAATAAATAGAGAAATAAAGCAGAAGTAATTTATCCTTTATGTATTTCAAAATGTAAACAAGTGCTTAGTCATAATTACAAGGAAAGACCTACTGCATCAGTCCATTGGTACAGTCTACATGCAGAATCTTCCTGCATGATATTATTATAAATTCTGTATAGAGACTCAAACTCCATGAGTACTTTGTTGATGATATTCTGAAACACTGACCAATCACAATAAAGTTGCAAGTGAAACAAAGTATGACTTTCCTATAACTTATTCTGTAGGTTGTAACACTTTTAGAAAGTTTAGTATGTATTAAAAGAGGGCAAAAAATACTTTTTGTCTTTAATGTCAGATGGAGGTAGGTTCCAGGCTCAAGATGACTTTAAACAAGTTTTCTTCCTGCATGAATGTCTTCTGTGGCTTAGGATTCTACTTTATTTCAAAAAATTGGGTCACTCGCTCTGTCTAGAATCCCCGGACTCTACTCATTACATGTAAAATGCAGCCTCCAAGCATTGTGTGACAACAATAACAAAAGAGCCCTACAGTTTTCCAAAATGCCCCCTCAGGGGTGATGTTCTACCTCTTGTAAGAATTACTTCTCAGCATCATTTCCTTCTTCCTCACTTAAGGAGCAAGCCTCATGGTGTGGTGGTCTTTGTGGAGGAGGTATTTGCTTCTCTCTCACCATAAAAAGAACCACCAATAATTTTCGGGGACGGCTCTTGATATGGAAGCTCTCTGGAGAACTGCAAGCAGAGATTTCTGAGGAGAAAATGCATTGATTTGATATCACCAAAAGATGATTTTTATTATGCATAGAACCTCGTTCTATTTGTTAAATTACCCAGAAATTAGCCCCTTAAACATTCTTATTGTAGTTTATTAATTTGATGTTTTCTAAATTGCAAAAGCAATGCATGATTCTGGTAACAAGTTAAACAACATGAAGATAATTTCTGTTCTCTTATTTCTTCTCCTATCTATAGACACACAGAGACACTTACATGCACACACTCCCATACACATATAGCACAAAGACACAGGGCTTTCATTTTTCTTTTTTAAAATCAAAAGAGCTTCAGATTCTACATATTACCCTGGATTGTCTTTTTTTCACTTGTGGCCACCACAAAATCCATAGAAATTAGCTTTTTCTAATAGATAATACATATACACAAAATAATCTACCCTTACATGCACTCACATATAGAATGATCGATAAATAGGATTTATCATACCACCTTCTAATGTAGTCTTTTTCTTTGTCCTTCACCCACTCTTCTCCTCTCTCATCTCTACCTGTGCACTGCTCCATCCGCCTCTGAATTGTGCCTTCTCTTCCTTTTCTCTTTCTCCTCCTATAATGACCATTATTCTTTTTTTTATTTAACTTTATTTATTTTTAAAGATTTTATTTATTCATTCATTCAAGAGAGAGAGGCAGAGACATAGAGGGAGAGGCAGGCTCCTCACAGGGAGCTCGATGGGAGACTTGATCCTGGGACCAGGATCATGCCCTGAGCCAAGGCAGATGCTCAACCACTGAGCCACACAGGTATCCCTATAATGACCATTATTCAACAGAGGGAATCACTAGAGCAGTTCAACAGTGATTTTGCTTTTTATCCCACCAAATCTTTTTCCTCGTGATTTTAATCTCCTGCCTTTTTTGCTCTGTGCTTTATATTTCTAACCCTTGATCTTCAAGATCATGAATTGAGATTTCAATGCTCTTTAGAGCCTGCACTGAGATAAATAGATACATATATATATATATATATATATTATATATATACACACACATATATATTTAGATTACCAATTTCTTTTAAAAGTAGAAAGCCTTCATTATACTGTATTCATCTCTTTAAATTCTATTCTGTGCTATTGTGTTCAAGTTGCACTTTGTCCTTTCTATCATTTTTTCCCCATCAGTTTTCATCAAGACACCAATCCTAAGTTTTTCTCATTCTTCTCATCCCTGGAATCTGGATCCCCATAGGCATTTTGTTATTTCCATGTCTCTGCTCCTAGGGGCTCAAGTAAGCCTTGGAGATCTTTTAGATGCTCCAATCCTAGATCATCTAAAACACAATCGTTGCTGCCCTCATGGGTCTGCTGTGTAGCCAAAAAGGTTGCTGGTCTCAGGTTTATCCATACTAATAGGTATTCCACAAAATTAGCCCATTCACTATTCTTAGTGTTAAATGGGCAGTACCAGTCAATTGGCGTGAACACCTATCTCATGCAGAAAGGAGGGAAAACAAAAGGAGGGGAGCAACACAAAAACAAAAACTATTCAGTATGATTGCCCAGGGCCCCTCTGAAGAGGGATAGGCAAGGATCATAGTTTAATAATCCCCAGTAGGATGATTCCCATTTTACTGCCCTAATCCAACTGCCTCTTTAATTTGCCTATTCTTCCAAATAAATTCTTTCATTCAGCAATTATGTGAGTATGTACCTATTTTGTGCTATGTACTATTCTATGCAGTAGGGATTGGATTAAAATGCATACTTCTTGTTCTTTTGAGTCTTCAAGTGTTTTTAGAATGAGGCAGAAAACAACAACAAAAAATATGGCATGGGGCACCTGGATGGCTCAGTCAGCTAAGCGTCTACCTCTTGATTCTGGCTTAGGTCATGATCTTAGCGTCATGAAATTGAGCCCTATATCAGGCTCTGCACTGGATGTGGAGTCTGCTTAAGATTTTCTCTCTCCTTCTGCCCCTCCCTGTTCATGCTCTCTCTCAATCTCAAAATATATGTGTGTGTGTGTGTGTGTGTGTGTGTGTGTGTATGCACCACAATAAGAACACGTCTATAAATGAACAGATCAGTGGAAACATAACAGAAGGAGCATTTAAGGACTAGTGCATATTAGGGACCCAGTAAATATTGGACAAAAGCAAATGACCTTCAATGCCAGGGAATATTTCACAGAAAAAAAATAACATTGGAACTGAAATTTAAGAAAAACAAGAGTTTTTTGGGAATGTGGAGGAAGGAGAGGGTTCTAAGAAGAGGGGAGAGCAGGTACAAATTTAGAGTGTAGAGAGCATGGAAAGTTCAGGGAACCACAGGTCATTTAGATGGCTAGAGGTTAAAGACCCAAACTACTGGGTGGCCCTGGGGGTAGGAATTTAGGCTGCATAGTTGGCAGGAGACATCATTGAGATCTTTGAGGGTCTAATGAAGGATTATAGATTTTATCCTGTAGATCAGAGGTTGTCAAAGAATATGAACTAGGAAGTAAAATGCCAAATTTATCTTTGGTGAAGATTACTTCCCGTTGCTCTATGGAGGAAAACTTTGAAAAGGAAGAGAAAAGAAACAAGAGAAACGATAAATATCCACATCATAGTCTCAATGGTTTGACAATCAGAGTCCACACCTGAGTCATGGAAACCAGGATGGGAGATGTTTAGAATATTCATGAGAAAGAATTAACAGGTCTAGTGGGATATAGAGGTTGATAAATAGGGAGAGAGAAAAACCTAGATTCACCTTAAATGCCAATGTTTAAGCAGTATGTGAATCAAGACTAACAGAAAATGCATCTTAAGAGGTGAGGCTAAAGAGCTAAAATGGATTGGAGTGGAGCCAAAAGGGGCTGAGAGACTAGAAGATTGCTAACGGGGTGTTTTCTGTAAATGTAGAAGCTTCCCTAGATGCAGTGCTGCTCTTTCAATGAGTTCAAGCTTCCCAGGGACTGGCAGACTAAATCTAGGCTAAAGACTAGAATCTGAACTGCACTGTAGCATCACAGAGCCTAATACTTTCCCTCTCTCTCTTTCCTCTGAGCCTAGCATGGCACATTATCATCTCATTTAATCTTCACAGCAGCTCTACTAGTGAAATGCTATTATTATTCCTGGTTAATAATAATAATAATAATAATAATAATACTGTACAGTTAATTTTCATTTGCATTTCCTTCTTCATGATGAATATTTAAGAATTTACTTTTTCTTCCCTGCAATTTCAACCAGGCACTCATTGATTAAGTTTTCTTGTCTTATAATATGAATGCTAAAATCTATGCTCTATACTTATTCCTTCAACTAAATGTTTATAATACCATAATATCTTTATGATTTTATGATTTATAGTTATTTAGTCTCACTTCCTACATTTAACCACAATCCTGGAGACAGAATAACTTTGATACTTATGATGGAAGAAGTTTAATTGTGTTGCTAATTTTTTTAACTCTCTCTTAATACATAGGGAGGCATAAGATGTTGATTCTATCCAAGATAAAGTCATTCCAAAGCAGACATCATCAGTCCCTGTGACACACCATGTGTAACTTAAGTTGGAAGATGCAGGATTTATCATTTCTTATGTTTCCTAAGTTTATCTCTAAGCAGTTCTATTTCTGTTCTATAGCTCACTTTGTCTCCATTTTCTATGCTGATACTTAGTTCTCTTTCTAATTCTTGCTAAGACAAATTATTAGAGATCCAGGCTTAGTTAGGACCTAAATATGCCCAAACATGGTAAAATTGAACTGAAGTAAACTAGCATAAAGTAGAATTTTGTGCCAATAAAATGAGATGTTGTAAGAGATTACTGTATTTCTCTGTTACTTGAAAAAAAATCCAGATGTCTAGATTTCCTTTGTTTTTTTGGTTAACCTCTATGTCCCTTTCTTCTAGGAACGGGAACAATGCCAATTCTACTTCCCCACCATGACGTTTGAGTGGAAATGACTCAAGTCCTCAGCCTCAGGAGTGGATGGATGCCCTTTAAAATGAAATTTGGCCAAACTGTACCCTAAGGGCAATAGTGGAGTACAGTTGACCTATTGAAATGAATTTGCCAAACTCAAGTGGTCATTCAGAGCACTCCATAGCCCTGGCCTTGGTAATTACTCAGGGATGAGTACATGGCGTAAAAGGAGCCAATGTTAGCCATTCCAGAAACTAACTGAATTGACAAGGACAGAGGCACTTTTATTCTTATGATGTTTCTAAACTAAATACAGAATATTTACCATCTTTGCCACCATTTAAATATTGCTTGCCAGGGAATTTAGAAAAAACAGAAGAAGCAAATTTGGAAGCTGAAATGAAGCAGGTTCCTGACAACAGTGTTGATCATCTGGATCCATACATAGCTAGAGGCAAATACCCACAAAATTTATATTTATAGGAATCGATAAATTTTGTGTTTAAGCTCTTTTGAATTTCTGTCACTTACAACCAAGAGTCTTAAAATACCAGATAAGGCAATAATTCTGTAAACTACATTTCAGGCTATTCCCTACCCTACATTCCTATACCTTTGGGTTGGATAGGGAATCAGGGGAAGTGCATTCTCTTCTAGCTGTGGTTTATAGCTGGTATTATTCCATGCTTCCAAAATAAGTGAAATAAATTAAGTAAATTATTTGTGAACATCTCTGAACATGAAAAATTAGTGCTTTGTTGGCATTAAAAAACAACTTTGGAATCTCTGTATTCAGCATAATGCATTATGGTTGCTAGACCACTCAAGTCTGGCAATTTCATTTTAATAGATCAATTCTGCCCCACTATTGTTCCTAGGCTACAGTTTGGCCAAATTTCACTTTAAAGGGCATTTTATGGCAAAAATCCAAGCTCTTTCACAGCAAAAGCTGAATGCTAATGGAATTGTTGTGATTTAAAACTGTGAAACATAATCTATTTTTCAATGGAGGAAACAAAAACCATAACCACAAATATTTCCAGTTTCTTAACTCAACCTTGAAGGATATTTTTGTATTTTTATTCATTATTTAATGATGAGAGATACTGTAAGAGTATCAGATAGTGTCAGAGCATCAGGTTAGGAGACTGGGTTTAAGTTTTGGCAATGTTATCCACTAGCTGGGTGACCTAGAGTAATGTACTTACTATCTTGTGGCACCAACATTAAATTGTACCATGGATATTAAATGAGAAGATACTTAAAAAATGTTTTGGCGTGAGCCTGACGCATAGAGAGTATTCAATAAATAGCTCTTGTTGCTGTTATTATTATTGGTACTCTATTGCTAATAAAGTATTAACCTTTCCCCTTGGCTTCAGTGATGCAGAGTTTTTTCATGCATTACATTTTTTTTCCTTCTTTCTTCTATCTACCTATCCCTCCTACTCTCCCTTCTTTCCTTCCTTCCTTTTAAACTTTTTTTCTTCCTTTCTTTCTTCTTTATTTTTCTTCCTTTTTTCCTTTCTTATCAGTTGAAATATCAGAAGTGAAACTGCTATAGAGGAAATCTTAGGTCTGATAGAAAAAGATGGCACCTGTTTCACAGAGAATGAAGACAAGACAACTTTTAAATACCAAAGGATTCTTTAGAAATATAATTATGTAAAATGACTCACACATCTAGGAATCTAAAGTAAATTTCCCAACTTACAGTCATTGACTTATAGGCTACAAAAATCTTCAAAATTTCATGAGAAAATGAATATTCATTTTTTGAATGCACCTTGAATTTTGGAAATAAAGGTAGTGAAGTTACCTCCTAGTGTAAAAAAAGGACAATAATATATCCCTATTAGAAAACAAAGACTTTTTGTTAGATAATGAAATTCAAGTTCTAAGAGTATCTCTTTCATTACATACTTATTAGATATTATAACTTTAAAAAATATTTAATAGCATCATCCAACAAAAATAACATTTTATTTTTTTTAAGATTTTATTTATCCATTCGTGAGAGACATAGAGAGAGAGAGAGAGGTAGACACACAGGCAGAGGGAGAAGCAGGCTCCCTGCAGGGAGCCCGACATGGCACTCGATCCCCAGACTACGATCACTCCTTGAGCCAAAGGCAGATGCTCAACTGCTGAGCCACCCAGGTGTCCCAAAAATAACATTTTAGAAAAGTCTCAGGATTCTCATAAAATCAACAAAATTTTGCATTAGAAGGGAGGTGAGAATAGTTCTGATTGTATAAAAAGTGAACAATAAAGGGCCAAATTAGAGGAAGGGAGACAATGTAGGAATTTCATAGAGTCACCCATGCAAGACATGATGATGGCTTGGACCAGGATCCTAGCAGTGAACAGTATGATAAGTGGTTGGATTTAAGATACAGTTTGGAGGTGAAGTGATTTACTGAAGGATTGGATAGGGGGTATGAGGTAGAGAGAAAAAATAAAGGATAACTCCTAGGTTTAGGAACTGAATGATTAGAAGAACTGTGATGTCACCTATTAAAATTGGAAAACTGTATGTTGCAAGTTAAGTAAATAATTGCTAAGCAGTCTGGAGAAAAAATGGTACGCCAAATAAAAACAACATCATGTACCAAGGCATGAAAGTTTTAAGAACCTAGCATATCCATGTAAAGAAAACATGTTGGATATATTTTTGGAGGAATGGAAGACCTGGATAGTACTGGATAGGCCAGGACAGGTTGATAAGGGGCTAAAGATGTTGCCAAGAGTTAGAATCCTGAGATTAGATTTGATCCTTTAGGTTGAGAGGGATTATGAGCCATTAAGGGGTTTAAAGCAACTAGCCTTCTTTAAAATAAAGAAATTAGAAATAAAGAAGCTATAGCAAAATAAATTGTTATGTATATTGAACTAACACATAGGTCTCCAAGCTAAGAAAAACTGGTAAAATTAAGCTTTACAAAACAGAATATGAAAAGATACAAATATGATAAATGAAAAAATATGACTAGCGAGAATCAAATTGAAGGATTTTGAAGGGCAAAAGTGAGTTATAATATGTAACACTTGCTTACCTGTTTTTCTTCAGCATTTTTAAGGACTAAATCCTCACCACTTAAGGTATCTGCTATTATCCTTGCTCTATAATACAGTTGGGGAAACCGAAGCATGGAGAGCTTAAGAAATGTGCCCAAATATATACATCTTTGAGTGATAGTGGTAGAATTTCATGTGGCATTTGATCTCAGAGTCCACAACTTTTAACTGTTATTTAAAGGGCTAGTCTCTGAGAAGGATGGAAATCTTTTTTAAAACAAGGATTCAGTTTATAGTGAGTGAAATTGAAGCATGAGTTTAAAAGAGCTTCTTCTTAATGCTTTCTTTATAAAGCCTTGTTTTTCTGAAGTTCAATAACTACTGCAGTTTTCATCTGATTTCCTTTTTTTAATTGAATTCCTTTCAATTACAGTTAAATATATTTTACTTAAATATTCCATTGTTAGAAAGTTATGTTGACAAATCTCTTTTCCTCTCAGCATATCTCCTTTCTCTATATATGCATGAGGTATGAGTGAAATTTGGTTTACAAAATGGTAGCAGTGGTCATATTTGTGTTTTGGTGTATATAATGATTTGTTGCTCTTTTTCTTTGCACTTTTCTGTAGTAATTGACTTTAAATTAGGGAATTTATATCATTTCAATAAACTATAAATTCATTATTATAATAAAAAATGGAGTAGAGATAGGAATGAGAAGATCATATCATTCATGAGATTCATTTGTTCTGTTCTTAAAATTGTTTTAAAAAAAAGACTTGTCATCTCTAACCCAGAACAAATTTTTTTCTAGGTTATAAATATTAATTCCATATATAAAAATAATAACTGTCTACTTTTAGCTTCACTACTTGTGAAAATTTAAATACTTCATCATTCACTAGTGGAGCACATAGATATTGGGGCAATGATGGAAAAACACTTTATACAAATAGTGAACTACGGAATGAATTTGCTATAGTCTCTGGCTATTGAATTACTTAAAGATGAAGTACAGTTAAATCTCTTGAGTAAAAATCTAGTCTTTGTGTGATAAAGTGAAAAGAATAATGGTCTGTAATGAGAAATAATGGTGTAGCAGAAATAATACTGAGAATTTGGGATCTGAAAACTAGTCCTAATTCTGTAACTGAATTTAGAATGATGCACCTAAACCATTTTTCTGGGATTTTGTGTTCCTACACAATAAGTGGTGAAAACTAAATGTTCTCAATTTTTAAATCCAAAGCTTTGGATTAAACCTTGGGGATTGAGTACATGCATTTATTTCTGCTCTTCCCCCAAAACAAACTATAAAATAGGCATAAGCCTCATATAATACAGGAGAAGAGAGTGCAGAAATTGAGGGCAGAAGTCAAAATTTTGTAAAGTGAATGTATGAATGGTAATTGACTTAGCAAAATACAAGGAAAGGATAAGCAAGGTGAACAAGAAGTAAGCTGATGCCCCTTGTAGAATGCTAGCTAGAAAGGTTTAGGAATTTCCCACTTCAGGTCGATCCTTCTAAAACTACTGGGTATACAAAGATACAGATGCAGTGAACAAAGATACAGATGCAGTGAAATGCCGGGACACCTGCACCCCGATGTTTATAGCAGCAATGTCCACAATAGCCAAACTGTGGAAGGAGCCTCGGTGTCCATCGACAGATGAATGGATAAAGAAGCTGTGGTCTATGTATACAATGGAATATTCCTCAGCCATTAGAAACGACAAATACCCACCATTTGCTTCAACGTGGATGGAACTGGAGGGTATTATGCTAGTGAAATAAATCAATTGGAGAAGGACAAATATTTTTTTTAATTAATTTTTATTGGTGTTCAATTTACCAACATACAGAAAAACACCCAGTGCTCATCCCGTCAAGTGTCCACCTCAGTGCCCGTCACCCATTCCCCTCCAACACCCGCCCTCCTCCCCTTCCACCACCCCTAGTTCGTTTCCCCGAGTTAGGAGTCTTTATGTTCTGTCTCCCTTCCTGTGGAGAAGGACAAATATTATATGGTCTCATTCATTTGGGGAATATAAAAAATAGTGAAAGGGAATAAAGGGGAAAGAAGAAAAAATGAGTGGAAATATCAGAAAGGGAGACAGAACATGAAAGACTCCTAACTCTGGGAAATGAACGAGGGGTGGTGGAAGGGGAGGTGGGCGGGGGTGGGGGTGACTGGGTGACGGGCACCGAGGTGGGCACTTGACAGGATGAGCACTGGGTGTTATTCTATATGTTGGCAAATTGAACACCAATAAAAAATAAATTTGTAATAAAAAAATAATAAAAACTACTGGGTATACTGGAAAATAGGATTAGTTGAAATTTTTTAATAGTTATATCTCTGGGGGTACCTGGGTGGCTCATCAGTTAAACATCTGCCTTCAGCTCAGGTCATGATCCCAGAGTCCTAGAATCGAGCCCCACATAGGGTGCCCTGCTCAGTGGGGAGTCTGCCTCTCCCTCTGCCCTTGACCCCACTTATGTGCTCTGTTTCTCTCACTCTCTCAGTGTCTCTAAAATAAGTAAATAAAATCCTTTTAAAAATAGCTATATCTTGGGATCCTCTTCCTTTGTTTATATTTTCATGCTACTAACCCATTTTTAATCCAGCAGTAGAGATTTGCTTTCTGGAAAAGTTGCACAAGATAGGATCTATATTCAACAAATGAGACTTACTGAGGGTGAAAGTAAAGTGACAAAAATATGAAATAAGAGTCCACATACTAAATGATCAAACTCTCAACATCCCCTCCACTCTAAATCTAGGGCTTCACCTTTTTTTTAAAAAAAAAAAAAAAAAAAAAAAACAACATTTATTTGAGAGAGAGAGCAAGGATAATAAGCAGGGAGAGGGAGAGGGAGAAGCAGACTCCCCATTGAGCAGGGAGCCCGAGGCAGAGCTCCATCCTAGACCCTGGGATCATGACCTGAGCCAAGGAAGATGCTTAAATGACTGAGCCACCCAGGCACCCAGAGCTTAGTTTTAATAAACCTTATGAAATTACCAATACTCAACCATTTCTAACCTACAAAAATAGAAATTTCATATGTATCAACTTAACACAAGTAAATATCAAAGGATCATTAGACATTTGAGAAAAGTCTCAAAACAGTCCAAAACAAAAAGGAAAAAAAAAAAGACAAAATAATCAAAACAAAACATACAGATATAATTATTGGCTTTTACATCCAAGAAATGAGAACAAGACCTATAATTTTTTAAAAGCAAAACCAGAGATAATAAAATATTGAAAATTTAAAAAAAAGCAGAAATTCAAATTTCATGAAAATAAAGTTGGGGGAAAGTGAGACAATTGTATAAAAAATCCAGGCAATGTGATTTTCAACACTTGAAGTTTTGATGAGAGGGAATATTTTAAAACTGTACAAAATTTCCCAGATTGAAATGACTTTCAAGATTCCACACAATGATTTAAAAAAGATTTATAGTAAGGGATTCCTGTATAATGTCAGAAAATCACAAAGAGAAAATCTTTAAAAATTTTGGAGACAGAAAAGAAAAAGATCACATGAATGTAAAACTTATTAACAGCAACATTAAAAACTGGAAGGTAATGGCACAATCTCTTCAATGTTTTGAGGAAAAATTATTTCCAATCTCTAAGTCTGTACTCACACCAACTAATCAAAGATAAGAGTAGAATAAAAGCAGTTTTTAGGCATGGACTCAAGACATTTATCTCTTATGAATAATTCCTAGAAAGCTATTGGATGGTATTTTTCACCCAAATGAGGATGACAACCAAAATAATAATAATAATAATAATAATAATAATAATAATAATAAAGGTGAAGGAGAATCTTAATTAAGGGAAGCCTTGAGATGCTACTGTTATTGAAGGCCTAGAGGTGAAAAGTCCAGATTGTAACTGGATAAAATAAGGCTCCAAAGGCATATCTTTTTTTTAAAAGATTTTATTTATTTATTCATGAGAGACACAGAGAAAGAGAGGCAGAGACACAGGCAGAGGGAGAAGCAGGCTCCATGCAGGGAGCCGACACGGGACTCGATCCCGGGTCTCCAGGATCACGTCCTGGACCAAAGCAGCACTAAACCACAGGGCCACCGGGCTGCCCCAAAAGGCATATCTAAAGAATAAAATGATATTTGATTTTTACAATACATTAAGTGGAGAATTTTAGCTTTGTTAGGAAGTTAGGAGATAAATTAATGGTTGGTATATAGAAAGTAAACCAAAAAAAAAAAAAAGGCAAATATAAACTTCAAGAAAAATTAAAAGCTCAATAAGAAAATGTAATTATCACTATATTGATCACCTCTAAATAATATTTACACGATAATAATTTTGATAATATGAACTCTGAATATTTTTTTAAAAGATTTTATTTATTTAATCATGAGAGACACAGAGAGAAAGAGAGAGAGAGGGAGAGAGAGAGAAAGAGACACAGGCACAGGGAGAACCATGGGACTTGATCCTGGGTCTCCAGTATCACACCCTGGGCGGAAGGCAGCGCTAAACCTCTGAGCCACCGGGGCTGCCCTGCATATTTATTTAACTCCAAATAGTGAAATATCTTAATTGAAGAACAGGAAAAAGTGAAGAAGATAAAAATGTGTGTTGGAAAGAGGGTGGCAGGGGTGACAGAAGAGGGATATACATTTCTAAATTCTGGTCTTTTGTAACAGGAAGTTCATAGATAGTGTCTAAAATTCAAGAAATAGTAATAAAGCATGTTACTTGGAAATATAGAATTAAATGCCAGAATATATAACTAAGAATATTGCTGATAGTTCCCTTACAGTACAGGAAAGTAGAATGAGAATGGATGTCAGGGTTCTGCTGTTTTTACTATGAACTCAGTAGTTTATAATATGGCTTTTGAAACATATGCACACATATAAGATCTCTTCTAGCATGTATATTTTACTTAACAAATATTCATATATCCATGGAAGCAATAGCACATCTTAAAATGTGCCAGAAAAACTTGATCTTTGGATGCAAAAAAACCCTCAAACATTCTTATGTCTTCAAAGCAAGAAAGGAAACATTTTAGAAAATACAGTGATGAAATAGATCAGCAAGCATCTACCTTTTCTTTTCTTTTCTTTTCTTTTCTTTTCTTTTCTTTCTTTCTTTTCTTTTTTTTTTCTTTTTAATATTCACCAGATAAAGTCTGAGTCACTAGGAAATCCTGAAACTAGTTCTTGAACTATACAACAATCTCAATTAGTCGCTCATTTCCCCAGTAATTCAGGTTGGTGAAATTTAACTGAGGTTGGAATCTGCCATCAAGATTTAATTTATATTTATTATATGTCTATTGCCTTATTCATTGATAATCAAGTTGCAAGTGACAATTTGATAATAGATTATTTGGACATTTAATCTTTTGGTGCTTCTCCCCATGGTATTATCTCATATGACCTCATTTGGTCTAAGTGGGCCTTCATCAATGAACTAGTAAGGAAAGCTGCTATTTAATGATACTTAGATTCTCAAAATTCTTTCCTCTGTCCGAAGAACACTATCCACACATGTGCATGTGCACACACACACACACACACACACACATCTATCAATAACAGGTTACTTGTATCATTAATGCTTATAAAGCTGTCTAATCCTTTAAGCCCAGTTAAATTATTTGTTATAATTATTTCTTACATGAGTGATTTTTGTATATTACTTAATACTACCAAACACACATTTACTCTTGTTACTTTTCAATTAATTCATATGCTACTTCAGCATGTTCTTTTACTCTTTTATTTAATTGAGAAAGATTAAAAATAATGTATCCTGAACATTTTTAATTCATGTTTACCTCACGCTTAAATGAGACCTTGGCAATATAATCATCACCTAGTAAATATTCAAAGTACACTGAAGATTTTGGTGATTCCTTCACTACTAAACTACTGATGTAGTTGAATCTGTATTAAAGAGGAGACATTCTTACACCACCTAAACCATTACTATACAGGTTATCTAAAAATACTTTGTGACCTTCAAAGATAAAGCTTGCTTACAAGAACCACCGTCCTCCCAAAGGGGGTAAATTAAAAAGTTACCATTTCTTGTATCATACCCATTTTTCTCTGTATGGACCCAGTGTTATAAAAGTTTTCACAAAAAGAGCTACTAAACTGATTATTTCCTATCTTTTGAAAACTCTTAAGTCATTGAAACTTGGATTACTACAAACAGAAATGATATCAAAATGTATCCACCAGACCAGGGCATTCACAAGGGGATTGAGGCACCAGCTGCTGGAATGTAAGAAGAAAGACAGACAATAGCTATGGATCATCAAAATACTCTGAGGGTCTAATGATTCCTCTACTACCTCTCAATGTACATTAATCTATATTAAGACAGGGAAGTTCTAACACAACCTAAGGCATTATTATAAACTTGTAAAAGAATTTTTTATGACTATGAAAGGCAAAGTGAAAAGAAAACTGTGTAGTCAGAAAAATCAGTTATGATAAGTAGAAATGCAAGAGATGTGCTTCAGCAGGTATACAAGATCCTTGCTTAGAAAAGAAAGAACAGGGAAGATGTAAAGCAATAAAGGAAAAGGGTTTGTCAGGAGGCTTTTGGATAAAAAATAATGAGATGGGGACAGATGGCTTACTTATTACAAGTATATATGCTTAAGAGACTATGGGACACAATACCTGAAATAATAATTGGCCTAAAATATCTCAGATTGATATATACTTATATAGCTTTGACAAAATCATCAGAATGTTAGACTACTGTAGTTTAGAGGCCAAAGTGTCCCTTTCTGTAGTAAATTTTTTTCTTATGTGTGTGAAGAGAGGTCTTATATCAAAATCCCATAGTTTATGTGGGGTTTGAGCTATTCCCTTTGCAATTTACTTTACAAAATAAATATTACTTTGTTTTGCTTAATTCTTAAAATATATTTTACTTACATTTCTCCTATATTCTATGATATCAACAAAAATTACTGGTATAATGACTTCTTAAAGTTTTGACAGTTCTAATAAACTCTGATATGTCATTATCTTATGCAAGTTTCATTCTCCCATATTTATCCTGAATCACTACAGAGGTAGAGGTTATCAGAATTCCCGTAACACATCTAATATGGCATAAGTTTCACTTTTACATTGCCTATTAACCATATATTAGCAAGGTGCAAAAATCAGAGAAGACACATTACAGTTTGAAAAATAAATTGTTAAACTATTTTTTATCACAAAGTAATATGTAATGATGCATTGGGACAAAAATAAAAGGTAGCTGCCTTAGAGAAAAATACACTACATTGCAAGCAGAGGCATAAATATAGACAGGCTGACGGGAAGTAAAAGCCCACCTTCTACTTAGTAGCTCTGTCATGCTCTTAACTGAGTTCTAGTAAGACCACAGCTCGTTGATTGCCAGAAGAGGAGAGCTACACACAGACCCATCATATAGTGAGGCACCATCTGTTGACAGAATGAATAAAAACCGCAAATAGGGCTGATTAAATCTGCATGAATTCCATACCCAAAGATGAGGGAGGAAGAAGCAAGGAATCAAGGGAGGTAGTTACACTCCCTCCTGTTTCTCTCTCTGGCACTCTCACATTTAGTTCTAACAACTGTCTTCCAAATTAACTTTCTTCCTACCACCAGATTTGTGGAATATCCAAGTAAAGAAAAATTAGATTTGTTTACTTTTTCTGCAAGAGAAGTAAATACATTTTGAGTGAGTCTTTCCTTAATTTAAATTCAATTTGTCGACATATATAGTATAACACCCAGTGCTCATCACTTCACACACATGCCCTCCTTAATGCCCATCACCCAGTTACCCCACTCCCCCAGAGACCTTCCCTTCAGCAACCCTCAGTTTGTTTCCCAAAGTTAAGAGTCTGAGTGAGTCTTTAAACTTGGAACATATCTCAAGATGTCTTCACTATCTCTTAGGACCCCAGAAGTCATTATTCCCCCTTTGTTAAAAAAGAACAGAAAATCAAGTATTTTGATATTTCACAACCTAGGGACGCCTGGGTGGCTCACGGTTTAGTGCCTGCCTTCAGCCCAGGGTGTGCCTATGTCTCTGACTCTCTCTCTGTGTCTCTCATGAATAAATAAAAATAAAATCTTTTTAAAAAATTCACCACCTAGAGCTAGAACTTAGTTTATAGCCACTTTATTATTTAATTTTAGATTGCCTATATATCCTTAATCTGGATGAAGTACAGAGAAAGATGCTTATAAGGTCAAAGAAATATAACGAAAGGATATTGGAGAAATAATTAACTGAGGATCAAACGGCTTTTCAAAGATGCCAAGTACAGTCATGAATAGAGCAAAGGTAAATTTTCATTGCAAATTCTATCAACATGAAGAAAGGGTAAGAAGCTCCTTTTTGAAAAAAAAAAAGGAAGCTCCTTTTTGTTTCTGGCTTGTTAATGCAAATTGTTCCACTATTCTATTGGTACTTAAGTGTTTGTGGTTATAATAAAAGAACAATGAAGTCTATGCTTCAAAAGAAGCTTTTTGCTTGGTGTTCTGTCCCTTTAAAGTCAATAGCTATTCTAAAGTCTCTAGTCTACCCTAAATAAAAATTTCTGAAGGAGATGCTCCTGACTCTTCAGAAATCCATTAGGCTACAGGACTGAGCTAATCCTGTAAGTGTTTTACTGCACAGCAGAAGTATGGTGGCTTTGGTGAATTATGGCCTTAATGCCCTAGTGGAATTTTTCTGAGCCCCTGGGGATGAGGGTAATGTTCTCTGCACCCTCCCCCTAAGAAAAGACTGTTCTAAAGTCGAGGGAATATGATGATTTTTGTTTTCCTAAACAAACTTGTTCACCTGTTTCAATTAACTTGTACATTACTAAAGAAGTGTGAGGGTACACAGAGGTAAAAGTAACCTGATTTTATTCATTCATTCATTCACTTATGTATTCAGCTATTTTTTGAACCAATTCTAAGTGTCAGGTACTTTGTTAGGTAATAGAAACAGAAAGAAAGAAAGAAAGAAAGAAAGAAAGAAAGAAAGAAAGAAAGAAAGAAAGAAAGAAAGAAAGAGAAAGAAAGAAAGAAAGAAAGAAAGAAAGAAAGAAAGAAAAAGAAAGAAAGAAAGAAAGAAAGAGAAAGAAAGAAAGAAAGAAAGAAAGAAAGAAAGAAAGAAAGAAAAGAAAGAAAGAAAAAGAAAGAAAGAAAAAGAAAGAAGGAAAAAGAAAAGAGGGAGGGAGGGAGGATGGGAGGGAAGGAGGGAATATAGGAAGGAGGGAAGGAAGGAAGATGTGTTATCTATCATAAAGTCTATAACCCAGAGATTGAGGCAGACACTAAACATTGCACAAATATTGCTCAGTTCATTATTTTTGAATAGGATTAAGATCTAAGAGAAAAGTACTGGGTGAGAAGAAAGTATATAAAACAGGACCCCGGATGTGCTACCATCTTTCATTTTTATAGAGTTTGTAAAATGCCTTCACATGTGAAATCTCATTAAGTCCAAAGAACAACCCTATGAGGAAGGGAGAGTAGTTATTAATGTCATTGCCTAGATGAAGGACCAGACGCTAAGTGTATTTCACAGGGTCATTTAACTAGTGGAATGCAGGGCCAGACGCAGGGCTAGGGTCTCTCAATACTCTTCCTCATATCACATATATGTGATATATGTGTCATCTTAATGCAACCATTTTTGAAAATGAAACATTTGGGGAAACTATTGGTTTTGTTGGTTGTCCCGTACAAGAGTCCCCAGCAGAGAAACAGCACCTCTTAACATAGGTTTTTGTATTTAAGCCACTTGCCCCAGAGTTACCCACCTCTTTTCAACCTAAAAATAATGGCAATTGGGTATAAGAGCCTTCCTACTAAAAATTTTTTTAAAAGTTCCATAACTAATACTTTAGTATGAAATAACTCCTTCTGAGTTTTTCTGCTCTTTTCTTTCCCCAAAATGGAAAAACATGGAAAAAATCACATTGGTTAAGTATTATGAATAGAATTGAAAATTTTCTTTGTGTCAAATTTGGAATAGGCTTTTTATTTTCTCCTTTTTAAATTCAAATATTTATTATTAAATTTATTTTTTATTTTATAAATTTATTATTAAAGCAATCAATATATACCTGATTTTTGGTAATAAGTCCAAGCAATGGAATAGAATGTGACAAAAACATAGTTGTTTCACCTGGGCCACTTTCTTCACATGGGTAAACACTGGTAACCTTCTTGAACAGGTAAACACTGTTTGGTACAGATGATTCCAGAAGTTTGTTTTATGTGTTAACTTTACAATTTCTTGATATTATAACAATCCCTTAACAAATATTTTTGTTCATTTTTTCTGCATATACATAAGAATTACTGCACAATAGATGTAAAGAGTAAAACTGCACATTATTTTTGCATATATTGAATACTAAAATTGCCTTCCCAAAAGTGTGTACCATGTTATACTCCCTCTTGCAAGTGACTATCACACTTTTTTCCCAGCTTTATTGAGGTGTAATGTACAAATAAAAAAAATTGAGGTGTAATGTACAAATAAAATTGTAAGATATTTAAAGTTTATGATGTGATCATTTGATATACATTGTGAAAGGATTCCCCCCATCTAGTTAATTAACACGTCCATCGCATCACATGTTTACTTCTTTTTTTTTTTTTTTAGTGAGAACATTTAAGTTCTACTCTCTTAGAAAATTTCAATTATATGATACAGTCAAATATAGTCTCCATGCTATAATAAAATCCTCAGACCTTACTCATCTTATAACCGAAAGTTTGTACCCTTTTATCCAGCCTCTCCCTATTTTCCCCATTCTCCAGTCCCTGGCAACCACTTTTTTATGCTGTTTTTGAGGTCAACTTTTTTTTTTTTTTTTAATTCTATATATAAGTGATACCATGCAGCATTTGTCTTGTCTTACTTCATTTAGCATAAGGCCTTCCAAGTTTTTTATTCATGTTGTTGCAACAGAATTTCGTTCCTTGTAAAGCAGAACAATATTCCATTGTGTGTATATATACGTATTTACATTGCGTGTATGTGTGTGTGTGTGTGTATGTGACAAATTTCTTCATGCATTTATTTGTTGATGGACATTTAGGTTGATTTCACACCTTGGCTATTGTGAATAATGCTGTAATGAAAGTGAGGATGTCATGCTTTTATTATAATTTGATGGCAAAAAATTGTCATTTAATTTGCATTCACCTGATTAGTAGTGACATTAAGTGTTCCATCACGTGATTCTGATTTCTGTATTTTTTTCTTCTTTGTATCCTTTGCTACCTTTTCTACTTTTTGGTTGTTGTGGGTGATTATTGTTTCTCATGGATTTGAAGGGTCTCTTTATAAATTATGGAGATTATATATATATATATACATATATATTTATCTCACATATGTGTGTTTGTGTGTGTGTGTATGTATTTGGTGTGTGTTGAAAATATTTTCTCCCAATATGTCAATTGTATTTTAATTTCATTATATAATTTTTGAACCATAGCTATACTGTACATTTTTAGGCAGCTGTGTTGGATATTTCTTGAGTTTTGCATGATTACTTTTGGCTGTCTAATATTCATTCCACATATTTTAGGAAAACAGTTTGGATTTCCCTTCCCGATTTGATCATCTGATGGCACCATTGATCAAGATGCCCTGCCCTCATATAATCTATGTGCTGTAATGAGACTTATATTCTCTACTGGACAAAATCCATTTGCTTTGTAGCAGTGAATAAGATGCTTTTGCTTTAATATGGCCATGAAACATCTGCATCATCATCATCAGCCTTCCACAAGCTAATGCCTATCTCTACAAAACTGCTGCATAGACCGACCAAAGACAATCAAATGTTCACACCCACATAGAATCAGACATTCACTAGAGTCTGCTAGATGACACTCGTTATTCTACTGAAAGAACACTCAGTCATCTTTCTCTTGCCCATTTCAAAACTTTTTTACAATAATAATCCTTGAGTCACTGCTTCACCATCTACACTGGCCACTAGAGCTAGGTGGATTCTGTGATAATACATATTCATCATGAAAATAGTAAAATAAGTGATTCTTAATCTATTCTTTCAAATGCGTTAATTCACATGTTTTACACATTCAACCATGTGCAAGACAAATCAAAATTAGTGTTTATAATATCTTTTAAAAAGCATAAGTGGAAAATTATTTTATTTCTATATCAAAATTTGTACCTTGGACAAGTAACCTGATTTATTTTTTTTCTCTACTGCTTTATTTAAAAAATGAAATAACTGCCTTGATTACCTCAGAGAATTATTGAAAAGATTATCTAAGATAACATATGTGACATGTCTCAATGTATGAATTACAAAGGCAACTTATTTTCATTGTAATTAAGCCTTATATACTAGAGAAGACAAAGCAGGGCCTAGGAGCCAAGAGACCTGAATTCTAGTATTTTTTCTTACATAGACTAATTGTTTAAATGTAAGTATTAAACATCTCCTTATTTGTAAAATAAGGGAAAATCTCTGATTCTTCCCAATCCAAAATCAATTGCACTTTTAGCACATTAATAGACAATAGAAGGGAAAAACACAAAGGTAGTTTTTTAAAGAAAATCAAGAAGTGTTTATTAACTGCCTAGGCCTGTGATCTAACAACGAATAACACCTAGATCTTGCCCTAGAGGAGCTTACCCTTTTCTTAAATCTATGCCTAGGAATAAAATAGGCATTTGGAAAGAAGAAAGGGAATCAGTGGGGAAATGTAAGGAAAACGTGGAACCTCCTGGCATCTCTGCATCTGTTCATCACATTTAAGCAGTGACCTAAGGAGTATAATGGCTACTTCACTGCTGCCAACCAAATTTCATATAAAATGTCTATCTAGTAACCAATCCTAATCTGAAAAATAAAGAAAAGATACTTTTAATATAGCTAAGTTGACAGTATGAAAGCACTATGATCTGCTGCTTGTCAATTTATTGTGTACATACTTTTAACCATTTTTAATTCCTAAGTGAGATAATAGCAAAATCATGCTTCCATCTAACATGACACAACCATCAGGCTTACAACCAAAAACATGCTAAACCTCTCTCCAAAAGAGAATACAAAATCACTTTGTTCATATTTAGATGATTTCCATTCCTTTCTGAGTCACCTTTGATATCTTGTAATTTAAATTGATAAACTGATATATAAGGGTAACTCATATTAACATATCTTATTTGGCAGGGAAACAAGAGGGGAGGTGGGCCTGGGCTATAAGCAGTCTTATCTGTATTAGGTTGCTGTATTTTTTTCATTAATTTTTATCATAGAATGGAAGTACTAGGGGTTCCACAAGGGATCTCCTGAATTCTATACATTCTCCTTACCCACCTTGTGTATTCACAGCCCGATTTCTTTTGATAGTCATGATCAGTTACTTCAGCCACTATAGAAAAACTAGTTTTTTTCACTGACATGAGAAGCACAAGGTGGGAAAGTGACATGTTCAACTTCTAATATAGTGAAAACATTTCCCCATTCCCTGGTGAAAACATTTTTCCCTTGGGAACAAAATCTCTAGACCAACAAAGCCCAAAGTTATGAAGATGGAGCAAAAATTCTGCTAGTGAATCCTTAGAGGTAAGAGTGAGAGGAGCTGTCTCCCTTTCTACCCCTTATTTCCCAAGAATCCTGGCTATGGAAGAAAGAGTAATATTTCTCAGTGATTTAGAATATATACCACACCTTCAAAGACATTTTCATAGCCCCACAGTGTGCCACCAACTGGTGCTATAGCTGAGCCATCAAAAGACCACTCCACCATTTTATCAAGTCAGCTGCTTCAGAGTGACTAGGAACATGGTAGGCAGGAGCCCATTGCTGCACGTCACTTACTATAAAATGAGTTGTTTGGTAAGAAGCGATGCTGTGTGAAATGTCATGATTATAGTTAATGCATCTTGTAAGTACATAGATGGTGGTGTTAACTGAAGTACTGGAGGCAGGAAGGTAAATCCATATCTAGAGAAGTACATGTTCCATTCCATAATGGAAGTATCCAGTAATCTACCTGCTACCATGTTACTGGATGATTTCCCTGAGGAATGATGCCATGTCAAAGTTCAATATTGGTTTCTACTCTTGGCTAGTTAGACGTTTAGCAGTGACAACAGCCAGATTAGCCTTGGTGAATGGAAGTTCATGTTGTTGAGTCCATGCATAGCATTCCTCCTACTGCTGTGGTCACTCTGTTCATGAGCTCACTGGGCAAATATAGAGATGGCTAAAAAGAGGCTGATATTCATAGAATAAGTCCACTTGTCCACTCTTCTCTGCTAAGGCTGCTCATTGGTGAACATTCTCAATTGATGCAAGTATCTTCACATCTTATGCCCATTCAGAGAAATCTATCTACATGTACTTTCCCTGGTCCTCCTGATCTCTAGTTTTCAAAGCCTTTGCATTGTATGCCTTCTAAATCCATGACCATTCACTACTCCTGAAGCAACAATGATCCATGTCTCTGGCTATCTCTCCTTTTAGGCAAAATGAACAACCAGGAACCGTGGTCAGTGCTAGCCTACAGGGAGGATTTCTCTTCTCCATTATCTTTCACAGTTCATCCTAGGACAAGGCAGTAGTACTCCAGCTATCCACTTTCAGGGAATTCTAGAATATCATACAGAACCATCTGTAAACTGGGCTTCACTTCCCTTTCTCTGTCAGCTGGTCATAGGGAACCCCACATAATATCATAGACGTTAATTAAGAGGAAAGGCAGTGTAGCCAGTGTAGGGGCCATGGGCGTCTACCGCTTACTCATGCAATTTATTCATTCAGTACCTGCTTGAAGCTAATACTGTATATATCACCTCTATATCATGATATGTGCTCCTGTATACACTCAAGTTAGGGCTTGCTACTGAGTCACAAAACACACAGTTTAATTTATATGGCAAATTTGTGGTTTTTGGTTCTCTAAGTGGCTCAAATGTCCAATCTCTACTAGGGCTCAAATCAAGCTAGAAGTTGTTTCTCAAAATAATAGCTATCTACAGAGGGTGGTACACCTTTCTTCCAAAATCCTAAAGGTCTGTACTATGATACATCTATACAGGCTTATTAAAGACCGTACCTGCTGCAGATATTTCAAACACCATTGGATCTGCTGGCCAGATGGACCAAGTTGCAGAACAGCTCACACGGTATCCTGGACCCATGGCAGATACTTCACCCTATTCAAAACTGGCGACCTTTCAGGTCTCTTACTAAATGGGTTAAAGTAGGATGCCCAGATATGCCCACCAGGTATTGTACCTCTTCCTTATAAATAAGGGATGATAAATGTAGCAACTGCCCTTCACCTTAAGAAGGATATATGGATATGCTCCAGACCAATGAATCCCTAGAAATTTCTCCAAGATGGCAGGATTCTGAATTTTTGCAGGATTTTCCATGTTCTGGCACATATGTGTCTTACCAAATGGCCTTAAATAGTTTATGCAAAGCATCTTAAGTACTTCATAGTTTCCAGATCCTAACAGTGTGTTATTTGTCAATGTAATGAACTAGTATTATGTCTCTCAGAATTGAAAGCCAATCAAAGTCTAAAGGTGAAATTTTTTTAAAAGATGTATTTATTTATTCATGAGAGACACAGAGGGAGAGAGGCAGAGACTTAGGCAGAGGGAGAAACAGGCTTCTCACAGGGGGCCTGATGTGGTACTCGATCCCAGATCTGGGGAGCATGCCTGGAGCCAAAGGCAGATGCTCAACCACTGAACCACCCAGGTGTCCATAAAGGTGAAATTATGAACAAGAATTATAGAGTTGATATAGCCCTAAGAAAGGACAGCAACAGTATATTGTTGGCTGTGCCCATTTTTTCACAAGATTTTATTTATCCATTCATGAGAGACATAGAAAGAGAGGCAGAGACATAGGCAAAGGGAGAAGCAGGCTCCCCAGAGGGAGCCTGATGTGGGACTTGATCCCAGGACCCCAGGGTCATGACAGGAGCCAAAGGCAGATGCCCAACCACTGAGCCCCCCAGGCACCCTAGCTATGCCCATTGAATGCAGATTGCTTCTGATGGTAGCAGAATGTATCTTCAGAGAATCTAGCATTTGCCTGATCAGTATCTGCATATATTGGTGCCAAGAGGATGTGTATGTTTACTCCAACAACAAAACCACAGCAGGAATAGCAGCTACAATTGGAGTCACCAGCTAATTAAATTTGTTATAATCCACTGCAATTCCTCTAGATATATCTGTCTTCTGCATAAGACAAGCAGACAAGTTGAATGGAGATATAGTAGGAATCACCACTTCTGCATCTTTCAAGGACCTGGTGGTGTCATGAATCTCTGCAATCTCTCCAAGAATGTAGTATTGCTTTTGGTTTACTATCTTTTTATGCAGAGCCAGTTGTAGCATCTTCCACATGGCCTTTTTTGCCTTAATAGCCAATACTAGGATTTCAGAAGTTCCTGAGGATATCCATTCCCACTATATATTTTGAACCTGGGAGGAAACTTTACAGGGAGTATTTGAGAACAGTCTTTTAGGTTTCTCCATAAGCGGGTTTAATTGCTGGGCTCGTTGCATGTGGGGACACTGTGGGCCTAAGCCAATACTCTACCAATTACCTGACTTCTCTAAATCCCCATTCTGAGTAGTAGATCATTGGGTTTCCAGGAATTAATGTCATTTCAGAGACAGTGTCTAGTAATTCTCAATCTGTTTATTTACCCTTTTCCAATATTCATAGCAGTAAGTATCCTTAATTCCCTTTACGGAAGGCTAGGATGGTAGACATCCTATACATTTTTGGTTGTATAGCAGTGGTTCTTCCTTTAGGTGATCTCATCTTCACTTTGCTCAAGGTAGTCCGAGTCTTATCAGGTAAGTCTGGGAATTGGTTGAAGGATTAATCATTCTTTCTTGTGGTGACTCAAGTCAGACTTTGTTCACAGTACTTAGAGCTTTTCCACTTTACTAAGTATGGCTTTAGTAAACTGCCAATTGGTTTCAGTCCTAGGAACATTATCATCATTTAGTCAATACCACAGATCTCTGTTGGTTAAGTCATTATAATTACTACCGTAGCATTGCTGCCCATTATGATCATCATATCCACATTGTCTTTAATGATTATATTGCCACTTACCTGTTGCCATCTAGGAACGTCCATTATTTCCACTGAATTCCAGGAGTCCAGTTTTATGGCAAGAATTCCCTTATCATTCCTGGCCTATAGAGAATATCCAACACAAAGCTCTTCATGGATTCCAGAGCTCTTCTCATGAGCGTATATTTTGCAGCCGTGGATGACCCTGATAGAGGGAGTGTCCTCAGTACCTTCCCATGTTAAAGGGTGTATAAGCAGGTCTTATATAATAAATTCATTTTAGCTTTTCAATCTTCCTAAGCCACTGTAATATCCTTCTCTACAGTTCATCAAGAAAGCTCTAACATTACAATTTTATTTGGTGTAAATTAACATTGGGTATAGTTTTCAGTCAATCAGTTAACCAAATTGTACATTGTCCAAGGTGTAACCATGAGCCCAGAATTTCTAAACAGTGCATTCTTAGCAACAAATTCAGCTTGATTTAATAGTAGTTCCTTCTACCCTAATCCAATTTGCTTAGTTGGGAATTTAAAATTTCAACCATATCATTTTCTTTTTCCAAGTTTTCCAGTGCATTTAAGAGCAGCATTCTATTCCATTTTGTACCTCATTTTCACTAAAATGTTCCATAGCAGAAACTTGATCACCACAAAGCCTTGCCTCCTATAGGCACCTGATTATAGATATCAAAAGAGAACATTTAAATAACTGTCAATGGATTACTAGCATTTCTTTTACCATAGTAAAAGCCCACAGTAACACTGATGCCTTTAAATCTAATGAGATCAGAGAACCTATTCCAGATACTCATTTTTAAGTTTCTGTTGCCCTGGAATCTTAAAGTCATTATAACCAATGACTTCAGCATTTAATGTATAATTGGAGAAGTCATTATAACCAATGACTTCAGCATTTAATGTATAATTGGAGAAGCATTTAATGTACAACTTTGATATTGCAGAAAAAAATATTATAGTAATTACACCTTATACAATTGTGGAAGAAGCTAAGGAGTAAATATCTGGAAAAGATGAGAAAAATGTCACTGAATAGCCCTGGCATGAGTGAACCAGTTGAGTTTTTAGAAAGCATGGCCACCTGTTACTGTGGACCATAAAGTAGCCTGGTGCTAACATCTATGGGAAGTTTGTAGTCCTTTATGGCCATGCTTTTTTGTACTTTCACAGCAAAGCATCCAGTCGTAGGCCTGGTATAGGTTTTGATCAGAAGTGACAAGAATTGGGAAGGAGAACTGGATACTGAATGGGAAAAGGCAAGAATACAATTTAAAAAGTGTGTGAAAAGTTCCCAAGATAGGAAACAATTTTTGGTTTATTTAAGACAATGAAGAAGAGCAGTATGGTTGGAAATAGAGAAAAGAATAACAGGTTAATCCAAGATTAGATTAGAAAGATGGAAATGAGTCAAGTCATATATAGCCTTCAAAAATTGCAAGTTATTCTAAGTATTCTAATAATAGAAAACAAATAAAGGGATTCTTAAATGTTATCATTATCACTATCATCATATTTACTTACATTGTACCAAGGACTATGGTAAACATTTTATGTAATTATTCACCTAACATTTATTGAGCAATTCTATGCACTAAATACTATGCTATGTACAGAGATTGAACAGAGATTGAGACTGTTGAACATAGATGTTCTTTTCAAGAACTTTGTAATCTAGTAAGCATTGCTGCTTTTAATCCCCACAATGACCCTAAATGGTAGGAAAGTGAGGCATAGAAAGGAAGTATTAAGCTAATCCAACTTAATTAGGTTAACCTTAACTGAGGTTATCCAACTAGAAATTTACAAGGGCCAGTCTTTGGACCCTTCTCAGTCATATTTCCAAGACTACTTTTAAGCAGTAGTCTATCTGCCGCCTATGTGTTATGTAAGCACTCTGATAAACCCAAGGAGTAAATCACCAGGATATGATTAATTTCTTAATCTCTTCATGGTCCTCATATATGTATGCCTGTGTCAATGTGTTCGTCTTAGGTTATAAATTTCACTTGAGCAAGGAAATGAGACAGCCTTGAGTATGTGAAGTGTCCTCTGCAGAATTCAGAACAATTAAGTTTACCAGCTCTCTCAATTTTTCATGTGTGTGGTATGCACATAGCAGGTGCTTGGCTGTCCATCATCAGACTTGAAGTTTCGCATTATATTGGACTGGGCATGCTCACTGAAATGACACATCCAATTTGGTGCTTCTTCTCGGAATCACATCATTTTGTCATGCTCTTTTTCCTAAAACAGGAAGTGAACTCCTATGTAGTTTTGTTTGTTTTAAAAAGTTTTTCACTGAGTCTAAGAAAAAAGAGTTAATTTAATGCCGAATACGTTGAACCAGCATTAGGCAGATAAAAATCTAAATTTGATTGTCATAACTGTCAGGCCATTTAGAAACCAAATAACTCACATCCTGCTAATTGCTTTTATGCTCATTTATCCAAGAGACATGAGTCATCTCTCACAGAATCCTAATTATGAATGACTTACACCTTGTTGATGACGGAGCTCTGTGTTATTCTTACAGAAACTTTCCAAGATGTATTTCTTTCAAAATAATTTTAACTTTCTCTGATTTTAGTTTATCTGATAAACTTGCATTTCTTTCTCAGAAATATGTGACCTAGGGGCTTAACCTTGCCTGCCTTCTGCCTTTCTTTCCTGTAGCCAAAAGGTTGCTCAAAAGCCAGGAAAACTGAGTTTCTAAACATTTTGCTGTGAAGAGTGTTGATGCTGTGATGACAGATTAATTCAAGCACATGACTGTTGAAGATCTATTTTAGAAGCACTCAGTTTTAATAAGGAATACAAAAACACCATGAAAGACAATAAAGATGTGAAAATCATGTAGTGCATATTTGAGTCTATTAAAACAAGGGTCACCACATGCTAGAGCAATCAAGTAGTTACTGCATCACTATTAAGAGTCTAAGTATACTTTTCTTAATTGAGTATTAAATACTATGGGGAGTTACTCCAAGATTGAGGAGAGAGAATCAATATAAATGAAACTTACAGAATATAATGTTTTCAAAATTTATTTACACAAAAAGGCCTGCTGATTTAGATTCAAATCTTATCAACTCACACATGTGCATGAACACACACATGTGCAAACTCAAGAATTAAGTAACAAAACTGTTTGATCCTTTGATTTTTCTGCATTTTATATCAATGGAAACGCCAATCTGAGTTAACCTCTATTGTGTCAGTATTTCTCCCCATCCTCATGCTTAAATCAATGCTAGCAAGCAGAAGCTCAAAGCCTGCAACAAGTATAGTTTATGCCTATTTTTTGTAGTTTATGCCTATTTTTGACAAATATTTATTTGATTTAAATTTCTTTTACACCATAAGCTGTCCATTCATGTTAGGTTGTCAGTGTGAAACATTAGACACAAGGACAGCTTTCCAAAATTTAAGCTATAAGGACTAATCCTTGACTCTTCTAAAATAACTCTCAAAGATTTTCTATCCTATGTATCTGGGAATTTCATACTAAGGAAAGATTGATGTGTGATTAAAACAGAATTCACGTATTAATTCAGCACAGGGAGTGGTAGTACAAACTGTCTAGAACATTATTCCAAATGGGAGGATCCAGCTATAGGGATCAATCTTTCTGCTGAGTCAAATGTTGGCTTCTCTTCTGAGAATTCTGATATGTGGGCATAAACAAATGCTATATATGATGATAGCTTTTTTTTAAGGGCAGATCTGACCAGTAGGCATTAGTAAAATTATTAAATTCTTTTTCTTTAAATGATCAACTTTACTGATCTTAATGACATTAACATTTTATAAATTAGCATTTATAATTTATAAAGTACCCCAAGTTTTGATAAAATATAGTATTTCTGCTTTTAATAAGAGGAAATAAGAACACAGATAACTTAAGGTCATATGGTTTACCAGAGGCAGAACCAGTAGAAAACAATGCCTACTCAATTATTTTATACTGACCGCAGTAAATCATATCCTTTTGGAAAGAGTCCTGAATAGGACTTCAACTCCAGACCTGATATGATTTCTTTATCATGTTAAGAGTTCGTAGGACCTTAATCAATTTCTCCCATTTAAGCCTCTCTATATTCTATACAATACAAGTTAATTTTTATTTGACACTTTATTAGGACCCTCTGGAATTAAACAATCTCTACAGGGAGAATACTAAATTCTCCAAATTTTCAAATTATCTGAAATATTTGATTAATGGGCCTTAGGGAAAGGGAATCATTTTCCTTTCTTTCTCTCTCCATCTCCCCCTCCCTTCCTTCTTTCCTTCTTTTCTTCTATCCTTCCTTTTCTCTTTTCTCTCCTTCTGTTTCTCCTCCCTCGCCCACCTCTTTTTCCTTTTTGGTCTTATTGCTTATTAAGACAGGGATCTCAAAAAAAAAAAAAATAAGACAGGGATCTCATTACATTTACAAAAAGTAGTTGTCATATCAAACTACCACATTATTATAAATTAATCTTCACATAGTAATATAGATTCCTTCTCTCACATCCCTATTTATACTCTTCCTGCTGTCTCATTCTTGACCAAGAAACAAGTGCATTATGACACAGATAATAATTCTCCTATAATTAAGGGACTATCAATGCCAATCTAAGTCACTCTGTGCCATTATAAATTCCAAATGGTAAAGAGGAGCTTATTATGATAAAGACATAGGATATGATTTTACTGATATATATATATTCATAGCCAGAGGAAATATCCATACTGCAAATCTGGTCAGTAGTTTAACTTCTGCATCAATAAGAAAAATCTTCTTGTCAGGATCCTTTTATTACCGTAAGTTCACTTCTCAAAGCAAAAGTTTATTAGGAATATTTTAAAAACCAGTTTGTAGCCAAGGTCAGGAACCAGGAAGCATGGTAAAATAGACCACAATCAGTAAAGCAGGACTTGGTTACCAAGCATTGGGGCAGGATCAGACAGGCTAAGAATCTGCTGGGTATCATGCTTCCTGTTTGTAAGAATACAAGCCAATCATAGGAGCTCAGCCTGGGCCCAGAGCAGGATGAATGAGTGGGAGAGGTCAGGCCAAGCTGGAAAACAAATGCATGAGAAAAAATTTTTTTCATGACTCTTTCATGAAGCCACAGATACAAGGAGGTCTTAAACATGATAAATTTTTATCACTATGTATGAAATAGCCTAGATTAATAATTTACATTAATTAAACATCTTTAGGCATGGACTGGAAATGTATTTGTGATGATGGGCATCAGAGTTCATTCTTTTCATTGATCAAAATATAATAGAATTGGTATGACAAACTACACAGATATAACTTTCATTGTTCCTGAAATATAAGGATAAGTTGGAGTGTTTTATTTTTGCCAATAAGGGAATTCACTCATAAGAAGACCACGTTTCCGGGGATCCCTGGATGGCTCAGCGGTTTAGCGCCTAACATTGGCCCAGGGCATGATCCTAGAGACGTGGGATTGAGTCCTGCGTCGGGCTCCTTGCATGGAGCCTGCTTCTCCCTCTGCCTGTGTCTCTGCTTCTCTCTCTGTGTGTCTCTCATAGATAGATAGATAAATAAATAAACAAATAAATAAATAAATAAATAAATAAATAAATAAATAATAAAATCTTTAAAAAAAAAAGAAGGCCACATTTCAGCCACATTTCAGAATCTTATCAGTAAGTTTTTTTAAAGATTTTTATTTTATTTATTCATGAGAGACAGAGAGAGGAGAGACCTAGGCAGAGGGAGAAGCAGGCTCCCTGCAGGGATCCTGATGAGAGACTTGATCCTAGGACCCTGGGATCATGCCCTGAGCTGAAGGCAGATGCTCAACCACTGAGCCACCCAGGCATCCCATTATCAATAAGTTTTAACAAGGAAATACTTCTGAAAGTAGTTAAGTAAGCAAAGGCATAACCATATACTCTACTTTTCCCTTCCATTTAATGATACTATTGGTAGAACACCTAAGACGAAGTGTAGAAAAATAAATTCATTCATTCATCTAGCTATACCTCCATCAAATATGAAGTCTGGATTGGAGAAATAGATTTGGGTCATTCTCCAGTTGAAGCTCTGGATCCTAGAAATAGTGCACCATAGTTTCAACTCAGATAAATTTTAAAACCAGTAGTGTTAAATGCTACTAACAGTTTAAGTAAAGTGAGGATTGAGAATTGATCTTTGGATTTAGCAACATGAAGATTATTAGTAACTTTGACAAGAGTAGTCATTTCCCTCAAGTGATGGGGGCAAAAGATTGGTTGGAGTTAGTTCAAGAGAGAAGAGGAGAAGTTAGAGGCTGCAGATATATTCAACACTTCCAAGGACTTTGTCTAAAAAGGAAGGAGAGAAATGGGACTCTAGACAGGGCATATAAGCTCCAAAAAGAGCTTTTTAAGGTGGAAGAATAATAGCATGTTTATATGCAGATAAAAAAAGATCCAGAAGAGAGGGAAAAATTGGTGATACAGGCAAGAGAGAAAAAACTATGGGATGATATCCCTGAGTAGCCGCAGGGGGTATGCCCTAGGTCCTAAGTGGGAGAACTGGCCTCTGTTTGGAGACCAGACAGTAATAGCAGAGAAGACTCTCAATAAATAGCTGCGAATAAATTTTAAAATGTTTAGTATGTTCTTTCTCAGTATTTTATTTTTTCTTAAGGATTTTATTTTTAAGTAATCTCTACAGCAAATTTAGGGCTTAAAATTACATCAAGAGTCACAACTGAGCTCTACCAACTGAGCCAGCTGGGCACCCCAATTCTTCCTTGGGATTTTAATGTCTTGCTATTCTCTTGTATCTGTCTATATAATCCAACTTGTTCTTTTGTAGAAGGAACAATTCAAAAATATAGTTCAGAATTAGTGTGAGCATCTCAAAGGAATGAACTTTCACCTTTTCAACTTTCATTAATGTTTATGGGGAATGTGCTTAGACTGTGTGAAAGGCAAATTGCTTTTGGTCTAATACCACTGCAAACTACACTCAAATTAAGACATGTTTAATGAAATATCCAACAATATAAGGACACAGAGAATTAACTCTTTCTTGGGACATTCTTCACAATAGTTCAGGGGATCCTGAAACAGGCAGGAAACATGTGAAAATAATTTTCTCCCAACATTATACATTCTTTATGCCTTCTTATCCGGTAGACTGCTTGACTACATGTAGATTGATAATGTGTTGTTAATAAGCAAGCAGTGCATTGTTACCGAAAAAGATAAGCATTGCACCATTACATGAGAGAAAAGATCTTGTATCTTCAAACTTTTCAATGAGAACTGTAGGATCATTTCCTCCCATGTGAACCACTTTGACATTTACAGAGTTCATGGAACCAAGAGAAAGGTAAGGCCCATTATTGTAAAAGGAAAATGCCCTAACTCTTATGGAATGTTTCCGGATTTCTACCATGTGGTGGAAAAAACTTGCAGTGGATGTCAAAAAGGAATACGAGTCACTCATGTGATGAGTAGCTAACCAAACCTTTTAAGGTTTACAATCATCAAGGCAATGACTTATCAGTCTCTGCACAGTTTGGACTCCAGTGCTAGTAGCCCTGACTACATTCTATCATCATCTAATAATTCATAATCCAAAGAGATTAAGAGACTCAAACCATTCCTTTGCTCACTCCCCCAAAGAGTGAAACAGACATTGGTAAATATTTGTTTTAAAAAAGATCCTTTATGATAAGCAAACTGGATGTCTTTTCAGAGTAACCACAGAGGTAGGATTAGAATTGTCTGGGTGGACTAGAGGAGGTGGTTAGAGAAGGGAAGTTGGGTGTTACCATGGAAAGCTGGAATCCTGCTCTACTGGTGCGTTAGCCTCTGCCACTTTGGAATCTTTTAATTGCCACAAAGCCCCATTTCTGGTTAAACACAATGGAACTCATTTTGAAAGGAGAGGGAAAAGACAAAGAACAGAGAAGAGCCTTCCTATTCAGGGAAAATGGTAGGCAGCTAGCACTTCATAGCCTTGGAAAAGGTTTTACATTCCCTGGGACTTAAGGGTTAGCAGGGGCCCTGTACAGTGTCATATGTTCTTTGAAAGGATGAAAATATAGAATCTGAAACCTCAATAGGGCACATGAAAAGATCCCAAATATTCAGAATTACCAATTCTAAAGCTCAAGCCATCACTTAAGACAGAGAGAGGAGGGAAAGTATCAAGTTTCCTAGTTACACATGGCATTTTTGGCCTAAAATAAATCTCCCACCCCTCGCCCCTACCACCTATTTTATTAGAATCATCTACCTATTTGTCAAAGCATTCTTAGCCCACAGTCCAGACTACACAGAGTTTGCTTAGTTGAGTGCTACTGGCTAAATTTAACACCCTGGCTTTCTTGTTCTTGAGTATGAAGGTGAACAGCAATCAGAGGTGCTATGCTCTAGTTCTTTTTAAACTGTTTTTAATAATAGCATAAACACAATATACACACCAATGGGGTGATTTCCATGGATTGTTCTGGCAGGTTATCAGCTGGTTTCCAACTGAATGACTTATTCTCTTCCTTTCTTCCTCCCACCCCCCTTTTTTCTTTTTTTTCCTCTGAAGGAATACTTTATTATGAAAGGCCATTGTCCATCTGATTAATTACTTTTCTAAGGTATGAAAGAAATTTTAAATTTAGAACAAGCAAGATAAGGCAAGGGCTATCTCTTTTTGTAAAAATGAGACAAAGATGGATAGATAAGTAATGATTTTTATATTTTTCCAAAAAAAATTGAAATAATTTACATCTTATGTTTTGGTAAATTTGTATTTAATAAGGATAAGGAAAAATTAAACTATATTAAACTAGTACAGGGGATCCCTGGGTGGCGCAGCGGTTTGGCGCCTGCCTTTGGCCCAGGGCGCGATCCTGGAGACCCGGGATCGAATCCCACGTCGGGCTCCCGGTGCATGGAGCCTGCTTCTCCCTCTGCCTGTGTCTCTGCCTCTCTCTCTGTGTGTCTGACTATCATAAATAAATAAAAATTAAAAAAAAAAAACTAGTACAATAAGCAACTAACATGGGCTCAAATTCCATGGTTTTTTATTTCATAGATAGGAACTTGCCCCTTGCTTCATTTTTTATAATAATAATTATTATTACTTAACATGTGTATATTAATTTTAAATTTATAAAACTCTAATCTCTTATTTTATCTTTATAAACTTAAAAGGTCTCATTTTTACCACTTGAAAGGAACAAGAGACTTAGAGGTCAAGTGAACTGCCCAAGGTCAGAGAGCTAATAATAAATAGAATAGTCGGAATTTGAATGTAGGGCTTCCAGCTCCAAATTTAGTCATCTTTATGCAACAAATACTGTAAAATTCTCAGTATTCTTCATTTTCATATTTTTCCCCAAGTCCTTGCTACCAAACACAAAAACTAAATAGATGAATCTTGGGTTAATATTTTGTTAGGGCTACATTTACTAGCTATCTCCTTTATATCTGTTTCTCATCAAATATTTCTAAAGTGTTTCAGGCAAAATTTAACTTATTCAGTTAGGATGTGTTTTCATAGGCTACTTACTCTATCTAGACCTTGATTTATAAATTAACAAAATGGGAGGGATAATTGCAGCTCTGAGAATTATTTAGATATGAATGAAATTAAGTGTGTATTCATCATTATGCCTTATTTTTCATTAGAAATTCCTCACAAGCATTTACTAGTTTATTATTTTAAAGAGCTGATAAGATTTTATTGTCACTAATAGTCTAGGCTCAGGGCACCTGGGTGGCTCAGTCATTTAAGCATTCTACTCTTGATTTTGGCTCAAGTCACAATCTCCAGGTTGTTGGATTCAGCTAACTCAGGCTCCACTCTCAGTAGAGAGTCTTCTTGAGATTCTCTCCCTCTCTTTCTGCCCCTCCCCCTGCTCGTGCACCTACTCTCTCTCTCTCTCAAATAAATAAATAAATGTTAAAAAAAATAGCTTAGGCTCTTGTCCAAATAATTTGGAGGTAAGTTTAGAAAGACTCATAGGCAAACTTTTCAAAAATAAAAAGAAACAACACTGAGAATAAAGGAACTCCTTATTTTTCTACCATGTGACAGTAAGGAAGGGTTAGCAAACATTTAAATTTTTTTAGAATAATTACATTTTGGGATGTTGCAAAATTTCTAACTTAGCTTGACCTTTTGGTGTTTGAGTTTGTCTACATTTGGCATAAGATAATTTCCTGACTTTAAAGACATCAGGCAGTTCTTTCCAATGAACATTTTAATTATTCAAGTTGCATAAATGACTTGAAAACATATGGAATCAGTTTCCCACACAATATTCATTGGTTAAAAAATTGTGAGAAAAATGGTTTTGCTATAAACGGATTCAATTTTCTTGAACTTCAAATTTCACGGGCTTGAAGACGAACAGATTCCCATTAGACTTTAAGCAATCCAAATAGAGTTGACCATAATCCCAGTGCTAATATGAACTGTTTCTAATATTATTAGCTTACATGGTGATCAATCTGTATCTACACAATATTTTTAACTTTATCATTGCCCTTCCCTTATCCTCTAACATACACTCATATCATTCTTGAAACTGATGCTAAAACTCTACAAGATAAACCATACATGTTACAATCCATAGAATATCAAAGACAGCTAAAATATGTGATTTGTGGTGATGTTTATTTTATTTGGACTTTTAGTGAAAAAGAAAACACTTCATTTAATAATAAAATCAAATTGTGATGGCCACCTTTTATCAATTCACCAGGGTTTACTGTGCTCCAAATTTCTCCATTATATGATTTCACTACTTGTTTTCTAAGTATAAATTCCAAGTCATTGGGAGCTATAACCCTGCTGTTTTCCCCACTTATTTTTCTGTCATTTCACTTAATAGCACTGAGCATCATGTGGACTGCGTGGGATTATTACACTTGGTATGAAAAAGCTAGTGGGAGGACAGCAACAGTTATGTTGAAATGAAAGTCTGGCATACATGCAAAACCATTTTCCAATTCTCTCCCATTTCCATTTTGGCCCTACTATCATATATTATTGCTAACATTTATTTTGTTATCACTTTGAGTGATTTAATTTTGCAACACAATGATTTTAAAAATCATTATATTTCAATATCCTTAGAACTTTAGGATAAAATGCATCATCAGATTTGAAATGGTGCAGGGCAAAGCAAGGTTGACCATTATTAACATAATGGTGTTAACAAACTTCCCAGGATACAGATTAAATCCATTGATTTCTCAATGTGGATAGGAATATAAGTGGCCATAGGATTAAGACTCATTTTGTATTTTTTGTTTGCATTTACAGTTGATTCTTATTGTTCTCAGATTTCATATTTGTGAATTTGCCTACCCACTAAAACTTATTTTTAATCCAAAAATCAGTATTTGCTGTGCTTTTGATCACTTATAGATGTGAGCAGAGTGGGAACAAAAAGCATATCCCCACCTGAGATGGAGCAAAGTGATATTATGCTATATTATATCAGCTGTCTTATTATAAATAAGCATCCTTTTCATAATCTATTTAGTGTCACATTTTCTGCATTTTTGTGTTTTGTTGTGGTTTCATGTTTAAAATGACCCCCAAGTGTAGTGATGAAGGGCTATGTACCATTCCTAAATGCAAGATGACTGTGATGTGCCTTCTGGAGAAAATATATGTATTAGATGAGCTTCATTCAAACAAGAATGATAGTGCTGTTGGCTGTGAGTTCAATGTTAATTAATCAGCAATGATATTAAACAAGGTGTCTTTAAACAGAAACATACAAAAAAGCAAAGGATATATATGAATTGGTTGATGAAAATGCAATGAGGCTTGCAGGAACCTAACCTTGTATTCTCCTTAGGAGCAATGGCTTAGTATTCTCAGTGATTTTATTGAACAGAACTGACATAGATAAGGAGAATTTACTATATATAGGACATTTCATCATCTTCAGAAAGGGACAGATGAGAGTTTAGAGGAAGATATTACTATGTCTAAGGTTTTTTAATAAGATGCTATGTTTCACTACATGTCTCAATGCTCATCATATCCTCCCTTTTTAAAAAATCATGACTTTTAATTGCCTTTTTTAAAAAAAAAGTAAGTTCTTGGTTATTGTTTCACCTTACTATTGATAGGGTGTCACTATTTCCTAATATAAAGCTCAGCAAAGAGTGACTTGTTCAGAATCCACTGGCAACTAGCTGATGGTTGTGGCATTTGACTGCTCAGGAGTGCCCTGCAGTCTTCAGATTGGCCATATCACTTATCTGACAAGAGCACTGCTACTTGCATCAGAAAGAACATAAGTGGTTCTAAATTCCATCTTTACCCATTCATGCTTATTTAATCTAGAATGAGTTATTTACCTTTCTGAGTTTCTTTTTCTCCCTTCCTCTGTAAAATGAAGATAATAATACCAATTTACAGAAGAAACTTTTTTTCTTTGCTGAAACCATTGTCTAGTAACCCATAGCCATGGAAGAAGTGTGGTGGTGAGATGGGTAGGGAACCAAGCTGCTCTGGCATTTCCCCCAGTTCTGTCTTTCTGTGAGGCTGTCTTGATTTTACTACACTGCTAGCATTTGGGATCTTCTGAGGCCTGAGTTCTAGTTAGCAGTAGTTGAATCAATGTGTAAGTGATTCAACTGCAGTGTGTAAACAGGCTTTTTGTTATGCTTTGGTCTTTTCCACATTTGTATCCTTTTTATTTTTTTCCTTATTATTTAGTAAAGTCAGCAGCCTAGAAAAAAAAAAAAAACAAAGTTTCAGTTGTGTTAATAAATCTAATTTGAGATTTCTGGCCAGGTGAAGAACAGAGCTGGAGATGGGGGCTAGACATAAAATTGAAGGCAACAATATTAATGGAGTAATGCCCAAAAAACTTTAGGGGACAAAGTTGAATTATTTCATCAGGCATAATTTCCTACTAGGAAGAGTACCAAAGTGGTTGTCACAGGGTCTGGATATCACAATAGATATAAAAGTGTTCAGTACAGTAATATGGCACATCCTTCTGAAGCATTTTGACAAGTATAAACACATTTGTTAAAATTAGATATTTTAAAAACTTTTTCATAAGAAACCAAATTCTACTAGAAAAAGGGAAAGTGATAAGATCATTTAAAAAATTATACTCACTAATTCCAACCACTGAGTTCAAGATGTAAAATATAATCATATAACTTATGAAATCTGCAGCAGGGATAATTATCCCTGTTTTATCAGAGGCAAAGAGACATGTGCATATTTCCAAATTATGGGTAGAGTTTAAATTAGCTGAAAACTTTTGGTTCCTATACACAATCAATGCTAAATGAAACTTGTTGCGTGAATTAATGTTGTTAGTTGAATTCTACTGCTCCCTAAAATATGTCACATTTCATAATTTTTAAGTCTCAGAGAAATCTGTTTGTGCTCATTGCAAGACAATAAAGAAAAATACTTCTGTAAATAGTGCTAAATGACTCCTGCTGGCTGGTGGAATCAGGGAAAAGGGAATCTTAGCCACCAATTTATTTCCTGAATCAGAAAGTGACTCACTATGTAACTTTGTGAACGTTGCTTAACCTTTTAGCATTCCAGTTTCTACAGCTGAAAAACAGGGATAATATTTGTCCATTTTACAATGGTAAATGCTCTAGAAATAAAAAAAAATTAATCTCATATCAAGGGACAGTAAAGCTGGTTTTTCATGTACTTGAGATATCACTGACACATTCACAAAACAGTTTCTGCCAAAGTTGTATGGTTAATGCTTCCAGATCACCTCCCTAAACACCACATTGTGCACTGAACTCTTTTTATCCTGCCCTGAATCAGAATGGTAATTGCCATGGGGTGTGTTCAACATGACTGATGAGGCGCATCATGCAGCCTGGATCACCCGCCTATGCCAGAGAGCTTTCTGCATGGTTGTCAAGGAAGACAAAACTCAACAGAAGGAGAAAGATCCATACGGTGGGAGTAAACTTTCTCCTTGAATTTTGATTCTGGAAAATGCGATGAAAATTATGAATGAGCCAATTTCATTTGCAGTCTTCCTGCCATAACATACAACTGTTCTGTTTCCCTCATATTCTGGATACCATAATTTAGGAATAAGATGAACATGTCCTCTCTTGTGCTTATTTTCTCCTTCCCTTCCTTATAAATTTGGTTTTCTTTTGTTTCTAAAGAACAGTTACTTATGATAGCTCAGGAACTCCCAGTATCTGTTGCTTGACATATTGATATTTTTGCCCATTATTCTCCCAGCTGACAATTAACATAGTTCATTAAGCTAAAGTTCCTGTGTCCCTTTGACTTTTCTTCTTACTCATCTATTGCTGATATGGAGTTTTACCTTTTTTTTTTTAACGATTTTATTCATTTGTTCATGAGAGACACAGAGAGAGAGGCAGAGACACAGCAGAGGGAGAAGCCTGATGTGGGACTTGATCCCAGGACCCTGGAATCACAACCTGAGCCCATGGCAGATGCTCAGCCACTGAGCCAGTAGGTGCCCCTGGAGTTTTACTTTTAAGTGACAGATACTAATATGCCCCAACTAGATTTAGACAGAATGTTATTACCACCAAGAGACAGTGAGCAGGCACTCTCAAACCTCATGAGTCTCTACTTTGGCAAAAGTCCTCCTGTACAAGGCGTGGAATTGATGACAAAACGGGTGTATGAAATAGGTATAGCATTCACACACGCATGCACAAAGCCAATGGGGCTCTCAAACACAGCTGGACAACACCAAGGCTCCAAACTGAAAAGTAGTGGAGAAAAATAAAGCTGTTTAGAAAATAATTAAGGTTTTATATTATGAAACCAAAGCAGATTTTTCCAAGTTTAAACACTTCGAGAGGGAAAAAAAATACAGTGACTTTCTCGAACACCATGTGCCCGTTACACAAAAGAACATTCTCTAATTTTGTATTGAACTATAATTTACTGCCGTTGCTTTCAATGCACAGGGACTATCCTCGTCTGTACAACTAGATTTGGATTTTGAAAATTTGGGTTCACAGCCCATCACTGCACATCAGAGAAGAAGTCATTAGAGTTCACATTTATGTGTCCAGAGGTACGAATATCTGAGCATAAATATTATATCCATGTGTGACTAGAAGCAAATAAAATGGGTGGTCACTGTATACTGAACACACTGTCAAGATGTTTAGATGTTGTTAACGTGACATAATGTACCTGGAAAACTTAGACCAAGCTTCAAGGGCAATGTTGTTCCATGCCAATATATTCTAACTTGTTTTCCTTAAAATATGTGAGATATTATTTTGTATTGCCAACAAGTTTCCTATTTTGAGAATTGCTGCTTAGTACATACTCACCTCTCTTGGAAACTCATACATTAATCTATTAAATAATCCAAAATTACATAGAAGATAGTAATTTTCTCTAACTCAGCCTTCCCCAGAAGTACTTGACCAAGGACCATCTTTTATATTTTTATTTTTCTGGGAGTTTCTAACTGAAGTGCTCAGACCCTCTGAGACAGTTTGGAAAATATATTCTCTACTTGAGTTTTCAATCCCCTTAATGTGGATTGAACTTCTGACTCTACTCTTTGATCAGTGATTCCTTCAACACATTCTAAGCTGTATATTTAAATTTTAAATACAACTAACTTCCCTATTAGCAGAGACCTATTTTAGGTGTGACCTGGGAAAGGATTAACTACAATTCCTTTTTCTTCTGAATCTTCCTTTAGAGAATTTGTGGGCAAGCAGCTTCCTCATTTTGATGGTGAGCAAGCAGAAAGTATTTGTTTAATTGAATCGAACTATACCAATATCAGAAACTTCTGTTTCCCACAATAAAACTTATCTCAAAGGGTAAAAGAAAGAGCAGGTTAAATGATTTTTCCCTTCATTTTTACATATTCTGTTTAAACACAGAAATTCTGCCAAAGACAAAAAGACAAAGACATTGAGGCGTCTTATCTGCTTAACACATTTATCTGCCAGTCCCTGTGCTTTGAACACTGTACTGTCCCAACCACACAGGTGTCTCTGGAGATGTGAATTAATGTGAATTTAGGCAGCAGAAGCTGGAATGTGGTCTAGCAATTCTCTTTAAAAAAAAGAAAAGAAAGAAAAGTACATAAAGTTCATACATACTTTCCTTGACGAATATTAGCATGTTTTTTCTTTTTCCCACCCCTTCCCCTACTCCAGTCTCTCCCTTTGCAGAATAACTGGGGTTTCTCTTTTAGTTTTGTTGTTAAGCATGATTTTGCTTTCACTTTTTCAGACAGGACTATGGAATCATAGAGTCTCAGAAGTCCATTTTTCACATAAATTTTCCTCTCCCAAACTCCAGTCCTTTCTTCCAAGGATGCATGCTCTTTATTACATGAGTCTCGTGTATTTTGGAGGTATCTTCAATTGAGTAGTGACATTCTCCAGTGTTTCAGTCCCTATTTTAAAGGTGGAAGACAGAACGTGGAGACTAGGTGACTTACGCGTTGTCACATAGTGAGTCACCAACTTCCCTGGAAGAAGGAGACATTTTCTCTATCCATTCACACAAACTCTTTTTTCTTCTTTTCTGTTTTTGCCATGAACTTTGTATCCATTGTCTAATATGTTTAGATGACTTAGAGAAACACACACACATTCACACATACATATCCCTTTGCAACACTGCAGCATTATCCTTGAATTTTTATAAACATTCAATTAGCATTTGTACCAGGTCAGTGCTAGTTTCCCTGTTATGCAAACCCACACCCATACTAAGAAACTCTAGGTTAGGAACACAGTGATAATATGACTACTTGGTTTCGGTGTTTGCGCACAAGAAGCCCCAGGTCATTTCCAGAAGAAAAAAAATGAAAGATTCTAAGGACAGCCTCACCAGTGAAAATGACTGTTCTCCCTTACTCTCTCTCTCAGTGATAAAGAAAAAAAAAAAAAAAGCAACTGTGATAAAGGGTCAAGAGAATACGGAATTATGGAGTATCAAAAATAGACAATGAATTCTCCATTAAGTCAAGAAAGTTGTGAAGCTAAATTTGGGGTGCATTGAATAAGTGGCTTCATGAGAATTCTGGGTGGTAAGGAAGAGGGAGTATACCAAGGTTAAGAGACATATCCTCTCCATAACAGCTAGCGTCACCCTACCCCTTGAAATTTAGATGATCCTTGTGCATACTCCCACAATTTCAAGGCTTGTACCCTTCCAGGAACACTCCTGAAATTTCCCCAGAAATTTCAAAGGCTGCCCAGATGTCCTCTGTTTCTGGGCTCCTGTGACGTTCCTGTGGCCCCTGCTAAGCACAGAGATGATAGGCCTTCCCAGATTTCCACCAAACACCTCCTCTCATAAGAAATATATGGATGGGAACCAGAATATGGGGGGGGGGGGGGGGCTGGGGAGGAGTTTAATAGAGTTTACATTGAAGCAGTACAAATACTTCTAAATCAAACTTTAAAAGGCCTCATTCTTAAATACTCAAATATATTTTATCATACACAGACCATCCCCTCCCCTGCACCCTACCCTGCCCCGGAAATCAGGAGGGCATTTTCACTTGCCCTTTCAATTTTGTAGTTCCCAGACACTATGTTACTCTTTCCCTTTTTTGCACCAATCTCACCCCGCTGCCCACTGTGTTCTCCTAAACAATTAACAACTACTTTTCACTTCCTCAAGCTGAGGGGTAGAGCCTTCTCTTGGACGCCCACCCACCCCCTCAGGGTCTCACTTTCTATTCCAAGAAGCTGGGTTTTTCCTGAACAGTGGGGTTCTGGGGCCACCTCTTTACAGATGGAATTTCACCCATGTCACTATTTTGCCTAGGGCTACTTGCTGTTTCTTTTCTCTCAGAGGCAATGCCACCTAAAGGCTAATTGTGTGAAAAAGTTATTCATCAAATTTAGGTGCTCAGAGTGAAACTTTCTCTATTCTCCCCAAATTTTGTAATTTTGTTGAATTAGATGAGAAAATTGGGAAAAGAAAACTGGCCCCAGAAGTGAATCAATCATCCCCACTGAGCACACTCACTGCCCTGTAACCGTGTCCCAAGGTGAGGTAGGAGTGGAGGGTTGTTGCAAGAGACCCAAAGCTCTGTAGCTATGCGGTCCAAGGGTGAATTCTGACACTGCTTTTGCTGTGCATCCTGGGGCAATTCCTTAATCTCTAGGTACCTCAGTTTCCCCATCTGCAAAACAGCAGAACTCCCCTTGTTGTACAGACTAAATGAGTTAGTATGCATGGAGTACTTTGAAAAATACTTGGCACTTATAAATATGAGCTGGTTTTGTTTTAATTTGGACAAATGACAGAAGGCTAGGGAAGGGCTAGGCGAACACAGACAGCAACAGAGCTCCTTTGGCAGGAGTTTCCCTCATGGGAGGTAAAAGAGATGGTTGATGTTACTATTGTAAGAGTTTGGAAAAATCCACTCAGGAATTAGTCCTTTTGGCAGGCTCTTTGGCTTTAAACTCTTGTAGGTTGAAATCCTAAAGAAAAGCTAGGGGTCTCTCCAGCCCCAGTATTTCACAGCTGGGCTTTTTAAAAAACAAACAAACAAGACTTTATTTTATGAGTTAATTTGGCATTTTCAGGAAACTAGACCCTAGTTTTAATTGATATGGATTTCTATCCCTCTGGTGTAGGAATCTTTGAGGAAAAAAAAATACAAAGCATGAATGCATATGCTTAATGTAAGGCTTGCTCACTATCTTTCTGAAGAATGCCTGTCTTGTAGTCTCCCATCTATAGTGCCTTGCATATAGTACATGCTCAGTAATTACTAGTTTTCATCTTAAAAACAAAAACAAAATAAAACTGCAAGATCTGCTTCAAAAACCTCTTTTAAAAGACTGGCAAGTTCCACACAGGCTTAGCAGCAGCAGCAACAACAGCAATTTAGATAAGTTTTCCATCCAATTCTGGGGAGACTTAATCACTTGGGTTCATATGGTAATTTGCTGCACTTCTAACCACACAGGAGCCTTAGATCTGGGAGTAGCCAGTGAGAAAAGAATATACTTGTTCTTATTTTCAAGTGTCCTAGGATAAATTGTATTCTATTCACTGGTGCCAGAAAAAATCAATACAGATCATAGCAATAAAAATATTCATTATTTGTGAAGAAGAAAGAGGCAAAAAACAAAACAAAAACCCACAATGTCAGGGAACCACAGATAGTCAAAGCACACCAGGAGCACCATTTGTATAAAACATGTGAAATATCCCATGAAATTGTTCAAAAGTTGGCCTTGAAGAATATCTTTGGTTCTAAAACTTTTAAGTGATTTGCTTTATGGTCACAGACAGTTCATTCACTTTTCTTTGTCTCATTGTTTGCCTGGGGTGATCACATTTAAAATGATAAGAACTAACATTTTTTAGTATTTACTATATATTCAGCACAGTCAAAGCAGTTCACTCATATTAACTCATTTTATTTTTACAAAATCTCCCATTAGATAACTATTCTAATATATAACTATATTAGATAACTATACAGATGAGGATACTCAAGCCAAAAAACAAAAACAAAACAAAACAAAACCTCACCCAAGGTTATGCAGGTAGTGCATAAGTAGTGGAGCTAGGGTTCAAATGCATGTGGTCAGGTTCTAATGTCTGAGATACTACAATACTACCTGATTTTTCAGGCCCTAGTGCATGCCAGGGCACCATGGTGTTCATGGTCATTGTGGTTGAGGCAATATTTCCTGATTGGGAAGACTGAGCATTAGCTTTTTTGGTTAGAATTTTAGGGAGAGTAATGCAAGGGATTCCTGTCTCTTCAAGGACCATGGAGGTGTCTGACCATTACACAGACCTCCAAAAAGGCTCTCATTGAACAAATTCAGAAAATCTGTATGTTAAATCTTCTTTTTAAAAAAAATTTATTTATTTCAGACAGAGAGAGAATGAGAGCACAAGCAGGGAGAAGGATCAGAGGGAGATGGAGAAGCAGACTCCCCGTGGAGCAGGAAGCCAGATGCAGGGCTCAATCCCAGGACCCTAAAATCATGACCTGAGTCAAAGGCAGGCACTTAACCCACTGAGCCACCCAGGTACTCTATTAAATCTTCTTAATATCTGACTGGGCATTCTGGAAAACCAAAGACAAAAAGTCTACGCTCTCTATGATAGCTATATTTAATCAGGAGCCAGAAGGTCTTTCTATTCAAGTGCTGAGAGTTGGGGATTCTCTTAAAGACTGGAGTACCTCTTATTTCCAATACAAAAAAAATGTGAGCAAAAGTCTAAATAGTCTTCTTCAGGTAGGAAGGCTCAGATGATTTCAGATTCCATCAAGAGGCCTCAGTAACACTCTGGATTTTAAGGCATCATACTCCATGTCTCATTTCCCACGTCCCATTTGTGGAGCAATTAGAAAAACTCGCCATGGTTGTTGGGTGCTTTGAATTCTCAGTTGGATGCTTCCTTGTGAATGTAAGACAGTCATTTTACTTTAAAGCCATTTGATTATTCCCAGATCAGCAACTGCGTTCCATTACAAAAATCTTTGATTGTCACTTGTTTTTCTTTGAAAGAGTAATTTCGAAAACAAAGTAGGTAAAGGAGTTAGTACAAGAGCATATAAAATATTTGGGATTGTGTGATGGTTATTTTTAAGCAGAAGGCATAGGAAAAACAAAGCAGCAAAGAAAGGGAGATTTTAGTTTCCTCAAAAACTAACAAAGTCCCACCTTAGTCCGGGAGTATCGGGTCAGAGTAGTTCTGAAAGGATTACCTGGCCCTCAACCCTTGGGAATTCTTAGCTCTGTGGTGTTTGTTTTTGTCTCCCAACAGAGGTGTGGTATGAAGGGGTCAGGTAGAAGGTGAGCAAGACGTTAAATGCTCCATTTCCTCACTGTGAAGTAACCCTCGGCAGTCAAACCAGGTGAGCTGAAATAACTGGATATACTTCTCCATGGAGCCAGTGTTTTTATCAACACTTCCTCAACAATTCTCATTCCCTGACTTGAGCATTCTTTGCTGCTGCCAATTATAGGAGTATGAAGGTAATCAAAACACCTCCCCAAAAGAAAATGGTGAAAAAGTAGAATGATATCTTCTGTTTTCCAAAAAAGAGATAATTCATAACTACACTATCTGTACTTGAATGGGCTAGAGATTTGTAACTTGATCTAACAAAGAAATAACTTGGATGAGCTTTTATTGTTTAAAAATCTGATGGTTCTAATAACCATTAGTGGTATAGAGACAACTACCACATATTTAGAGGGAAACGCTTGTTGAAACCAGGTGATGATGTTGAATTGATTGTAAGCCAATCTGGGTCTCAGTTCCCTAATCTATGATATAGGAGGCTGGACTAAATGATCTCTAAGAACAATTCTTGCTCTGAAAACTTTTTGACTTTATCTGGATATCCCTTAATTCATTAACATATATTATAAACTTAGTCACTGAACAAAAGCAGTTGAGTAGTATTATTGATATTTCCCTAAGAACTGCTTTGAGAATTTGTGGCTTGTAGATAGAATAGAGGAATAAAAATTTCAAACACAAATGGTATATGGGCAATGAAAGACACCCATATTGCCTATCTGCCTAACTAGAACTTTCCTAATGGCTATTTATCCTTTATAAGTTCTCATATAAATTATGGATTACCTGTAAAAAGTTCACAATCCCCATTTATTTCCAAAACACTTTTATTTTCCCTATTAAGATGAGTCCAGGAACTTAATCTAAGAAACTGGGACTACTTGGAGTTGTCAGTGTAATTGAATTCCCCTTTGTGAAAGAAAACTTGCGTATTCTGAAAGGATTGTATTAGTTGCCTGACAAGTTCTTGAGCATAGGAACCTACTTACACAGACCTAAGTAGAGTGGAATCTATTGCTAAAAGGAATTAACTCACCCAACTCTTTCACTCTCACCCAGTTCACCTCCTACGCTTGCCGCACCTTTTCACCTTTTTTTGAAGCTCCTCCTGTTCCAGTTAGGTTTCAAATAAATATTGGCATCTTCATCCAACAGCTAGTACTGAGTGTACTTGGAAGGCAGTCCAGTTCACTGGAAAGCACATGGGCTTTTTAGTAAAATAGATCTTCCTTTGAGTTTTCTGCCATTTACCAGGTATGTGGCTTTAGGCAAATTATCCTCCTCAGAGTTCAGTTTTCCCTCTACACAATGGGCATAATAGCATCTACTTTGCAGCGTTATTGTGAATAATAGCCAATTTAAGGTAAATGGAATATTTGGCATCATAATGGCATTCACTTCATTAATTAATTATAGTTAGAATTAAGACAGTATCTTTTTTTAAAGATTTTATTTATTTGAGAGGGTGAGAAGGAAAGAGAAGGGCGGGGGTGGGGGGAAGGGCAGAGGGAGAGGCAGATTCCCTGCTGAGCAGGGAGCCCATGCAGGCTTGAACCCAGGACCCTGAGATCATGACCTGAGCCGAAGGCAAACACTTAACTGACTGAGCCACCCAGGCACCCCAAAGTATCTCTATAGGATTTTGAATGAACATATAATCTGATCATGTCACTTCCTACTTTAAAATGTTAAAGAGCCCACTTATTCTGAAAATTCTAATCTTCTTCCTCTAGCTTACAACGTCCTTCCTGCTCTGATTACTGAACTCTCCAGTCATATTATCCATCACACCCTTTCCATTGCGCTCTATGCTCCAACCATACTTAGGGCTTGGTTGTGGTTGTTTTATTTTGCTGACAGAAAATGCCTTCATGCTGTCCCTCTGCCTGAAATGTGATTTCCTCCTTGGCTTATAGCTACCTCCTGGTCACCTCTTAGCTTCATTTAGTCAGTAGACTTCCTGACCCAGCCTAGATTATGAGTACCACAACAATCTGCGTTTCTTCTGTCATGGTACTTACCACACTGTTCTAGGAGTTCCTAGTCAGGTGTCTAGGTCTATATCCTTCTTACACTGTGAGTTCATCGAGAGAACTCAACTCTGTCTATCCTGTTATTTCACCATAGCCTGGTAACATGCCTTGCCTGGCACATACTATGCAATCACTGAATAAGTCCATAAACAAATGAATTCGTAGACTCCGATTTCCATTTCTCTGTGGCCAGTTACATGACTTCAGGCAGCCATGAGAAAGATATGAGCTTTCTCTTTCTTACTTACCCCTCCCTTTTTGAATAGGAAAGGAACATATGGATTAAGAATAATGCTGGATTGTTAAGAGAAATTCTGCAAATTGGCAGAAAACTGGTTAAAAATATTCTTTTCCAAAAAGTCAGTCTTGAAGAAACAGGCTTGAACAATAGAAAGAGGCCAATTTTATAAATTTAATTATTAAAAATATATAGCATATGTATGGTATTATTTCAGTTAATAAATACATGTATGCATACTTACACAGAGGGAAAATATTGGAAAGAAATATTGGAAAGAAAATTTGAATTCAGCATCTCTAGGCTTTTAAAATTTTTCTTCCTCATGCTTTTCTGTCCAGTCAAATATATTACAATGCTCATGTATTAAGGACATAATTTTTTTTTCAGGTATAATTAATATACAGTGTTATATTAGTTTCAGGTGTGTAATATAGTGATTAAATAATTCTGTATATTACTCACTGCTCATCATAAGTGTACTCTTAATCCCTATCACCTATTTCACTCATTCCCCTACCCACCTCCCCTCTGGCAACCACTAGTTTGTTCTTAAGAGTCTGTTTTTTCGTTTGTCTCTTTTTTCTTTGTTTGTTTTGTTCCACATCTGCATGAACTCATATGGTATTTGTCTTTCTCCAACTTTTACTGTGTCTTCAGGACTCAATCCTTTAGTCTTTCCAGATAAAATACTTGGCCAGTGAGAAAGCTCCCTCTTTTGTTTCCAGTGAAGCCCTTTAAGACTTAGACAGTCTGAGATTTATTTTTTCTATTCCTTTACTATTAATTGGGGTTTTCTGTTATCTAATTTCCCTAATAACCAGGAGAGCTACTTAATAAACAATATGCAGTCTTACAAGGAAAAGGAAAAAGGTATGATAGTGATGTCAAAGTCTCTGATTTCTGGACATAGATGGGCCCTGACTTTTTGTCACTTTTCCTTTTCTCTCTGAAAAATTGGAGTAATACCTCTTGTCACTGAGCCATGAGAATATTCAGTAGACAATAAGTTAGCATTTACAAAGGATTTAAGGTGAAAGGTGCTATGTGGGTTCAAGATATTTGTTAATATTATTACTCAACCTGTTTTGACCCAATGTGGAAACAAAAGCAACTTCTATTACAAATAACATGTTCCTAAAATAACCTTAGGAAAGGGAAAATAAGTGAATCTCCAAGACAAATAGTTATCAGCTGGATTATTGAGAACTTATGTTGAGGCTATAAGCTTTGAACACTAAAAATAATATTCTTTTAATTTTCAAAGAAGAAAAATTGGGGGAAGAAAAATAGGTAACCTATTAGTACCTATTTATGAAGAAGTGACATTTGTAGGCATATAATATAAATATATTTGTAAAGACAGTTTTTATTGCAAGACTGTATTAAGCAGAAGTTAACTATAGCAAATTTTAAAAAAGGTATGTGTAACGAAAGGTGCGTGTGTGAACTCAGGAAGTATTCAGGACTAAGACTTGAGCAGATTCGTTTAGGATCTTAGACACAGTCAAAGTCCAAATAGAAATATATATATATATAATTGATTTAATATAGATTATATAAATATGTTAATATATCATATATCATTAATATATGACATAATTATATTAGTATATGAAATAGTTAATATATTTATTATGTTCATAGTAATAAATATTTATAATAATATAATTTATAATAATATTTTATATATATATGAATTTGAACTGAGAACAGCTATGACTTTATAACATCTGCCTTTAGACTGCCTTCCAATCAGCTTCTAAAGGTGAGACTGCTGCCTTTCCTGCTCATGGATAGCTATTAATTATAGGATTGAATCATCAGAAATGTCCGTAGTACTAACATTTCCTTCCATGTAGAGGTATCTTCACTAGCATAGCCGTCCTGACAACTCCGCCCTCAGGGAAGGATTACTTCATTTTATTGAGCGCATCTATCTTTCCATTCTCCTGGGAGGTGGGTGCCTACAGAAAGCATACAGTCCACTCTATTTTGGACTCCAAGTTTTAGAGGAGGACTATGTTGTCCAAAGCTGGTAATAGGGCAGGTAAGTCTCTCCAAATCTGAAGTTCAGTATTAAAAAGTCCAGTTTCCAAAATCAGCTTTATCAGTGCAAAAATGAATAATTTGTTTTCCACCCATCTTACTATCTTATTTTTCACAATTAGTTTTCCATCCATCTTACTATTTTATTTTTCAATGGTTCAGACTCAGCTGGGAACAGAAATATCCCTTAACTTGAATACCCTCCCCCAAACCAACGATACAATGGGAGGTACACACACACACCTGCCTTTTCTAAGCCAAAGGAAAGAAAGAAAACCTAGGTCCCCAAAGGCTTGGGATAAAGTATTATGGTTATAAACTCAGCAAAATTAAACTCAACCATTAGAAAATGAAATTGGGTTAGTTTCTTGTGGCTACTGTAACAAATTACCGCAAACTCAGTGACTCAAAGCAACAGAAATTTATCCTCTCACTGTTCTAGAGGACAGAAGCTCAAAATCAGTTTCACGGGTCTAAGGCAGGAAGTCAGTAGGGCTATATACCGTCCGAAGACTCCAGGAGAGTATTTGGTCCTTGCTTCTTCCAGTTTCTAGTGATGGCTGGCTCTCCTCATTCATGGCTTCATCTCTCCAGCTTTACTCCATGATCACATGGTTTCTTCCTCTTCTTTGTGTGTCATAGCTCCTCCTGTCTCTCTTTTATAAGGATACATGTGACTATATTTAGGGCCTACTCTGATAATCTGGGAAAATCTCTTCATCTAATCTAAACTGACACTTACAGATTCTAAGAATTAGGACCTCATATCTTTGGAGGACCATTTTTCAGTCTACAACAAGAACTCAGTAGTCACAAATAAGTCTCATTTCTTTTCTCCCCTTTCTCCATGTTCTGAAGTTTTAAAATTAAAGATTTTAAAATACGTAGTTTAAATACCACAGTTTTAGAGAATCAAGACTGTCAATTCATTCTAGAGTTAGACCACCGAAATGATACTTAGAATATATTATAAAATGATCATCTTTTCTGTGCATGTGTGTGAATTGCAACCCATGCAATTTTCTACTTGAAGAATAGTAAGGTATAAACTTAAAAATGTAAATGATCTCTACATTTATCATTGACATTATAAATTCAGGACCAAAGTTATCTATAAACCTATTTTTTTAAAAAAAATCCTGATTGAAGCATTTGCTAAAATAATTTAAAATTTAAGTCTTTTGTTCTTTAGATAGAGCATGTGATAAAATTATTCATAACTCTGCTAAGAATTTGGAAATCTATTAAATTATTTAAAAAACTCACCTTTCAGCTAAGAACCATTGGTTTCTTAGATATACTAAATTTCATCTTACTCTATTTTTTTAAGTAGTTGATTTTGTGTCATCCTGTTCCACCAATATTCAAAAGATTTGCCACTAGATAAGAGTTATTGCTTGCAGAGATGAATGGGAGACAGCAGGTCATAATGAATGGTAGGAGGCACATAGCTTATACTAAGTACTCTCACTAGCTAAGAAACACACTGAAGACCACAAGTGCACTGTTTCAGTGAGGGCAGCCTGTGCTGTGATAAAATACATACCTCTAAATTTAATGACTTAGGGAACAAGACATTTATTTCTGTTTCAGGTCTCAGACCAAGGTGAAAGTTCCAGGTCAAGGGGCAGCTCGGCTCTATGTGGTCCTCCAGTGGACCAGGATGACAAAGCCTCCATCATTCTTTCAAAGTGGCTGTGGTTACCTCCTTCCCAGGAAGCCAGAAGGTAGAAATGTAAAAGCACATCAGGACAAGAACTCTAGCACCTGGCTATACCAAACTGCATGGGAGACTGGGAAATAGGGTTTAGCTTCGTGCTCAAGAATAAGAGAAAGAATTTTGGTTAACAGCTTAACATTTTTGCCACAGGCACTATACAAATTTTTGCCTCAATAAAATTAAAGATATCTATGTATGTAGTAATCATGGGTCTTTGGGGGTTATTACAAGCATTCACACCTGTAAACAGTAAGAATTTATTCTACTCAAGCAACTATTTATACTTAATCTCAGTAGGGAAGGGGAAAAGGAAAGAAATGTTTTTTTTTCTTTTAGCTATCTCATATATTAGTTCATATGAATTGTCTCAAATAATGGTAGTTCAATCTTTTTTCTAAGTAAATTTGAGTATTATATAATATATGTTGAGAAGCTTTTCTTTCCTCAGTTCTTCAGTCCATTGAGGAAGGAAACTGGCCAAGGAAGTTAAACTTCTTTTCTCAAAAGGCCTAACTATTGGCCCAGGCTGGGTTCCAAGAGCTGAGACAAGGGATGGTAACTGGTAGGGCTGTCATTTCACCGAATGAAGAGAAGAAAAGAAGAATTCCAAGTCTGTTTCCCAGGCACAGGAAGGACCAGGAAGCAAGGAAATCTCCAATTTTCAAGTCCACTGAGCAGAATACAAGAACAGGGTCCAAAACAAAGAGTTCTCCATTGAGAACCGGCAAGATAGAGTAATCAAGTCCTGTAAGCAGGCTGAGCCTGGAAAGCAGCCCAGAAGCAATGGCATTCTTGGGAGGGAAGTTTCTCTGGACCCTTAAGGAGCTGAGACTTTGACATTCCAGCCCTGCCTTTAGCTTGAGATGTGTCCACTCCCTCCATTTGGAGAAGAGTAATCTGAAGCTAAACCATTCACAGTATGAGAATGCTGATTCATGGCAAGTCATGAAGGGAAAATAAAACAAAACAAAACTTTACAAACAGAATGAGTATAACCACCTGTAGGACCTATGAGAAATTAGCTTTCATAGAAAAAGGGTGTTATAGCATGGCTTAGGAATTGAGTACAGTGTATTTTTTAAAAAATATTTTATTCATTTATTCATAAGAAACACAGAGAGAAAGGCAGAGACATAGGCAGGGCGAGAAGCAGGGTCCTCTCAGGGAGCTGGATGCGGGACTTGATCCCTAGCTCCTCCCTGGCCCTGGGATCACAACCTGAGCCCAAGGCAGATGCTCATCCACTGAGCCACCCAGGTGTCCCAAGTACAGTGAATTTTAATTAAAAAGACTTTGATCAATTCCTGTTTTTCCACTAAGTAGCCTGTTACCTTAGGCAAGTGATTTACACTCTTCAAATCTTAGTTTCCTAAGTCTGTAAAAAAAAGAGGTAAAAATACGTATGGTGTGTGTGTGTGTGTGTGTGTGTGTGTGTGTGGCTTAAGATTCAAATGAACAAACATTCAACTGTACTTAATAAGGTATAGGAACTCAACAAATACCAGTTAAAATATTTTGAAGACTGAATATTTTTCCTTTCTATCTTTCTGGGTATAAAAACTGTCTTTATTTATTAATTAATTATATAATTAAACCATTTGCCATGAACTCTCAGGCTCTATTAAGGGTGGGGTTAAGTTATGACAATTGACATATCTAATGAAGTAATATGCTAATATAAGAATATTCACTCTCAGACATGAGTGTTCCCTGCAAACCTCGGTATAGTTCTAAGATTTTAAGGAAATAAATACTAATACAAAGATGATGTAGTTCAACAAATGTGGAAAAACTGTCCATGGGGATATCTCTTAGCATTCTTTCACAGGAGATGTATCATATGCTAAGAATTCATGATTCTCCACAATTTATTTAATATTTCCAAGAGAGGCCATCTTTCCTATCATTACTCTATCCAGATCAGTATGAATTTTATTTTCAAGGACTTCTAGTCCTAGTCCATCATCACTGGGCATGCCGGTACATCCTCTGGCAAACTTTGTGAACAGCATTTGTTGGCAACCGTGAGAACAAAAGAAGATTTTTCTAAAGGTGATGAGGCAGAAAGGGAAAGCAGATGCCCCTGAGGAACAAGGAAAAATGTCAAGGGAATTCGTCTATCTTCTTGGCGTCCTGAAGCCTGAAGGTGAGGGGGATGTGCCAGGTCATTGCCTTATGAAAAGCGGAGGGAAGAATGCCTCAGATTGCTCACAAAGATAGCTTGGGAAAGGAACGTGACAGTCTCAGGGAAGAGGAGTTGCAACATAAATTGGGAGGCAGATAAAACTCAGATAAAACTGGGAAGTGATAAGATTAAAAATACTTCCCAAAAGCTGTGGGAAAAATAGTGGAATCTTCAAATTGTTACAAAACTGTTTCATAATAATTATAATAATTAATATTTATTAAGCATCTGGTATGTATCCAGTACTATGCTAAGTACCCTATGTGCTTTCCTTTAGTTAATACTATATCCCTAAGAGGTACACACCAATTTTTATCCCACATATAGATTGGGAGAGTAAGGATTACAGAGGTTAAGTCCTCGGTCTTACGTGACTCTATGGAATAATATAGAGCAAAAATCACATACTCAGAACCTAGCTAGGAAAGAAGTTGTTTATGAATGTATTTTTCAGTGATACCTAAATTCTAAGAAAACTTTGCTCAACATCCTCTTGGATGAATTGATAACTAGTTTTGTGTCTGGAAAGGCATGTTTCTCTGAGGTCATGTTGCAGTACTTTCAAAAGGGTTTCCCTCAAGGGTGTTTCATCTATTAGTATCAGCAAAAGGATCTCACAGAATGACTAATTTTTAGTAATTGTGACCGGCAAGCCTTTGTTGAGTCATTCTCTTCAGAAATAACACCCTGATTCATCAGATCTGTTTTTAACATTAATTATAGTTAACATCTGACATATTCTGTACCCTTTCTTCACATCACTGAATACTAGAGAGAAAATAAGACAAGCCAAACTCAGATTATGGTTAAAATAATAATTATTAGTGACTTAAAGTGAAAATAGAATAATTTCAACATCTCATGAAGTAAAAAATGTCTTACATTTCATAAGATAAGAAAGAACATTAAGTACTTTCTCTTAAGGTTTCATGTTAATTTTGTCCAAAAATTGCATGATACAAATTATGTGCTTTTAACATTAAAAAAAAAAAGATTTTAATGTTATCATTCTCAGAAGTGAAATGATCAGCAAAGAAGCATCTACTTAAAATTAGCTCTTTCTAAATCCTTGTGAAAGTAATAAATGACTTACCATGAACAGCTGAGACTTCTAAAATTGTCACTAATGTTTGTATAATAAAGTGTGTTCTAGCCTTGAATTAAAAGTGTTTAGTATTTGAACTCCTCATGTAGGTGTACAGAAGGATGTCAGCAGCACTGGATCAGATAGACTAATTTGTTTTTTTCCAGACTGATCTGTTCTTAGTATAATTGACACACAATGTTACATTAGTTTCAGATGTACAACTTAGTGATTTGACGATACTACTATACTTATGCTATGTTAACCACAGGTATAGCTACTATCTGCCCCATTACATCATTATTATAATAATACTGACTGTATTTCTTATGCTCGGCTTTTTATTCCCGTGACTTACTCATTCCATAACTAGAAGCCTGTATCTCCCTCTCCCCTTCACCTATTTTGCCCAACCTCCCCACCCACCTCTCCTCTGGCAACCATCAGTTTGTTCTCTGTAGTTATAGTTCTGATTCTGCTTTTTGTTTATTCATTTTTTAGATTCCATTTATGAGTGTAATCATATGGTATTGGTGTTTCTCAGCCTTACTACTTGTTACTTAGCATAATACCCTCTAGGTTTATCCATGTTTCTCAAATGGCATGATCTCATCCTTTTTAATGGCTGTATGATATTCCAGTGTGTGTGTGTGTGTGTGTGTGTACCACATTTTTCTTATCCATTCATCTATTGATGGTCGCTTGGGTTGCTTCCATGCCTTGGCTATTGTAAATAATAGTGCAATAAACACAGGGGTGCATTTATCTTTTTGAGTTAATGTTTTCATTTTCCCGGGGTAAATACCCAATAGTGGAATTACTGGGTCATATGGTATTTCTATTGTGAATTTTTTGAGGAACCTTTATATTGTATTTTTACCCCTACCAACAGTGCATGAGGCTTCCTTTTACCCTATATCCTTACCACACTTGTTGTTTCTCATCTTCTTGATTTTGACCATTTCGACAGGTATGAGGGAATAGCTCATGATTTTGTTTTGCATTTCCCTGATGATTAATGATGTTGAGCATCTTTTCATGTCTGGTGGCCATCTGTATGTCTTCTCTGGGAAAATGTCTATTCAGGTCCTCGGCCTATTTTTGTTAATTGGATTATTTCTTCAGACAGACTGATTTAGAGAGAAATCTTTTTTTCCCCTTGATAAAACAAAAGTGCCTGTGGTAAATATTTGTTGTTTTTACAAGTTCAGCATCTCTTTCCCTTGGCTTGGTAAGGCCTTCATAATGCCTGATTGTCTGTGAGATCTGTCCATCCCCTTCATGTACTGACTTGGTAGGACCGTCAAACTATGTGCAAAGGGTGGGCTGGCACTTCTCCCCATCCCTACTCTCACTTGCCAAGACCAATGAGATAGAAGTCTTAGGAGTATGGCCCATGGACAGAACATGATTGGAGCGGAGTCTTTTGACTACAATTCCCCAAAGAGATTGTCACTATTTCTTCACCCAGATCCCTGCTACTGCCCTGCTTCTGTCTCTCTGGAGGTCTGGTTGTACTTCCGTTTCTCAGGTATTGGGAGCTAGTCTGAATTCTGTCACTAAATCCCACTCTTCTTTAGTCTGTTCCTGTTGCTTGCACTATCTGGTATTGTACAATGTCCTTTCTTCCTTTACTGAATATCCCAAATGCCTTTAGTCTTTTTAACCTCCTAAATGAGATCAAACCTTTCCTGAAAGTGTTTTGGTCTTGACAAATATAACATTTTCTGTTACAATGAACTCTTTTTGATCAAAAGAATCATATCAGAATCTAAACTGTGCATAACAAGTAACTACACAGAGTAAAAACAAAAGTTCTCCTTCATTCTTCATTTAGTTCTTCTAACCCTCACTATTTTGAGTTCTCTTCACTGGAAAAAACAGAAGGTTTGACTCTTTTGTATGTGAGCTTTTTTCAATTCTGTCTTCTAGAGTGTTGTTAGAACTAACAAGAGGTTGTTAAAGGCCTCCTTTTCAGACATTGAAACAGGTAAGAAACTACTTTTCTGTCTTAGTCTAACTGTGTGTCCTAAGGATATACGATATAAAAGGAAAGCATGTTTTTAGAATTCGGGTAAAATTCACTTGGATCTCAATTATCTGGCCTCTTGGAGTTAAAAGAGTTAGCAGCTTAAAGTTTATATTGATGGGTTGGTTCATTTAAACATAGATCCAGCTGCTCATGGAGGAGTGATAGTTACCAGGCTGGGCATGGGGACTGCCTCCCCCACCAGCAAACATGCTAACCAGGTTGAGATCATCCTAGATCTCTCATTATATTCAAAATGAACACCCATCATATCTGAGATTTTTTAAAAAATCATAAAATGTACACACAGAAAAGTGCATAAAACAGATAGTACATTTTAAGAACAGTTAAAAGGGAACACATTCAGAACTGTTTTTACATTCATTATATTTAGTATTTTATATCTTCATACTGAAAGCTTCCGAAGACTCCCAAGGCCAAGGTTCCATGCCCTTCATGCGATCACCCTTAGTCCATGACCTTACCCCTAACAAGGCACTTATCCTGATTTTTCATCTCTGTCCAGACCTTACTCTTACCAGTGTTTACACATAAAGCACATTAAGGACATAGATCATACATTGTTACCACTGTATCCTCAAAGCTAGGCATGGAGTTGGTCACTTAGTAAATCACTGATAATAAATGAATGAAAATAAATAAATGACCCATTGCTGTCTTCAAACAGCTCCAAGGGCGATTGGAAGAGTGAAACTAGTAAAAATTAAATACAATTTGCTAAGTGTTTTGATAAGGAGGGGGTGAGATTCAGGAAATTGGCACCCATGTCAACCACAGCTTCCTGGAAATGGTGCACTGAGCTTTAGTGGAAGAGCAGGTGTCAGCAGTTAAGAAGGTGACAGAGAAGGAGTAAAATGCAGGAGGAGCAAAGACCTAGTAGCTTGAAACACTGGTAAGAGACTAAATCTGGGGTTCTTAATCCACACTCTGCAGATCCTGAATGGTCCCTGAATAGAATACAGAATGAGATATTCTTTTCTTGGATGAGAAAAGAAATAGATCTCTGTTTTCACTAAGTTCTAACTGAAATTTAGCATTTTTTTTTATTATGATGTAGGTGACAAACAAATGTAGTAGTGATAACCTGTAACTGTCATAGAGACAACAAAATTTCATCTCATAGTAGAGATGTTGCAGATATTTTGAAATATAGTTTATCCTTATTGTTAATTTGATATGGCAATTACAGATCTTTAATGTTTTAATAAATACACATTAAAGATATACATATTTGCAAATTTGTTTTTTGATGTTTATATACCTATTTCTCTATAACTCATTTCCTTTCTAATTATATGTATTTTATTTTATGCATTTAACTGTTTAAAAATGTTGCTCTGAGAAGGGATCTATCACCTCTCCATATTGGCCAAGAGGTCCAAGACAACAAAAATGTAAAGAACCCCTGCTCTGAAGACTTTTCAGGGAGAAAATGGAGCTTTTAAAAGGAAGAAGGGTCACTGGGAACCTTGCAGCCAGTCCTATCACCAGAATAAGTCACTCAGTCCTGGGACAGTTTTTCCTTCCTGTCATTATTTTCCCTTGTCCCTTTCAGGGGCCTCACCCACCACGGAAGCATTATTTGCTTTATCTGGACAATCAAGGTACAAACTTGCTAACTAGTGATTTCATCATACCAGGATACAGTTTTTGAACCAAGTTACTTTTGTACAAATTACAAAGAGTGAAAGGCCAAATACTGAGTATTAGGAGATTATATATATATATGTATATATATGTATTTGAAAGCAAATTTATGAAAATAAAGTCATAATTATCATTGTAATAAATTATATTGAATTTGTACATGACTTCTTTTCAACTAAATTTTTCATATACTATGTTTGTCTTCATAAACAAGTCCTTTAAATAGTTAGAACATATATACAGGAGAACAAAAAAGGTACAACGTGACACAGAGGTTATTAGGTTGGTTGACTTAACAAGTGCTGAATGTCTGCTATGTACTCTACATATTATGTTCAACAATGGAATGATACAGGGAATAAAAGACACGATTTCTAACTTTAAATCTCATTTTAATCTCTATATGGAGCCAAGTGATGTGTCTGTGAAAGAATATGAGACTATATATTGGTGTAACTGGCTTCAAACTTCAAAAGTAATGTATTGGAATAGAGTAATATTAATACACATAGAGTTGGTGATGCTTCATGGAAAAGGCTTATAAACCCCCCTTTTAAGCTTAAGAGTTATAGATGAACTAGCAAGTATTGAATGTTTAGTAAATTCTGGGCACTGTGCTAGTCTCACATTTGCCAAATTTCTCATCAATCTTCTCTGTAATTTTATTAGGTAGATGGTGTTATTAATCTCATTTTACCTAAATTTAGGAAAATGACATAAGTCCCTCAAGGTCATACAGCAAGTAGGTGATAGATCCTACAAGTGAATGCAACAGACAGCTCTTAAATAATTAACCTCCATGAAGTCTAGAACGCAGTCTTTTTCTTCATGTTGTTCTGTGGCAGCTAGCACAGTGTTTGGTATACTTTAGATATTCAGAAGTTTGTAGTTGAGTGTATTTTGACTAAGTCAGGACAGAAAGACTCTGATTTATTAAGCGGTAACACTGAAATTCAAGTTAACTTCCGGTTGATTCTTTCCATTAAGCCCATCACTTTAAACAACTAACAGCCTAAACAGACACAATTGCACTTCATCACCCCTTCTTCAACATAGTCAACAATGAACAACAACAACAAAATACACATATATAGTGGGAGTGAGAAAAGCTCATGCCTGTGGGATGTGTGTTATTAACTAGAAACTCCTATTAATCATTTAATTTCTTCTTGGCCTCAATTTCTTTTTATTACACAGTACCTGTACTTAGTTTATGGTTGTTGTTATGATATTCTGAGTATTTTTATATAAGTGTATGTCAGATTTTAGTCTCATTTTTATTTTTTCACTTTGTATATTACAATATCCTGTCTCCACAAATGATATAGGCAGATGACAAATTGTTTATGTCTTTTATTTATTTTCAAATAGACCATCCTCCTAAATATATCACTCACTTGTGCTTTATTCTTTTCTACCTAGGGTCTGGAGAGGAAAATTGTAGCTCTTGATTTCAAAAGGCTTGCCATTTGGTTTTCTTGGAATTCCTACCTTTATGCTACTTCTCCCTGGAGAAAACCCAGTTGAAAGCTTCTGGTTGAATTGCTTAAACCCTTGATTTCTTCCTATGAAGCTTTTAGTGAGACCAATAATAACTAATATTAGCATTTTATAAATAATTATATCAAATGCTTCTCAGAATTCAAATTTTAGAATGCCATCTCTTTTAATATTAGCAAAATGGATGTTCATATTGTTTCTGACAAACTCATGATGCTTAATTCAAATGACATATTCTGGATGAATTTTTATTTCCTCTTGAATTTTGTTCTATGATTTTGCAAAATTTTGACAGTCCATTCCCATGACAATATTTAGGAGGTCAAATGGAGGAAATGATTTAAAAATAATTCCAGAAGGTACTCTCTTTTCCCAGGCCATGCCTCCTTTGTCTAGAGGCCAGGTAGGTTTTCTTCACTGGCTCCTTGATTCAACCAGCATTAGCTAAATAAGGGATGTTTCCTGAGTGTGATCCTCAAAACAGCTTTTGCATCATTTGGGAATGCAGAACTCAGGCTCTGCATAAACCTACCTACTAAACCAATATCTGATCTACATTTGATTCAGATCCCCAGGTGATTTTTTAAAGGTTTAATCTAGCACACGTTGGCTAAATGATTGGTGGGAGTACTTGGGGATACAGTATTAAGATTAAATCCTCAGTCAAATTTGGGCTGAGTGGAAAAGAATAACAGAAATGACAAGTGATAGTGTGATCACTTTAGGAGTGGGATACCTTGATCCTGCCTTGATACCTTGCCAGCCTTCACCCTTCTTAGCTTTCCATCATCTGTCAAAACAACTTTATATTGAATTTCCTCACAACATGTACTTTCTAATGTGATCAGGCCAAACTTTGCATTTACATTATCCTGCATATATTGTGTGTCTTTACTTATTGTATTAATCAAGGTTCTCTAGGTAAACAGAACCAAAAGGATGTAGATAGGTAGGTAGGTAAATAAATAGATTGATAGATAGACAGAGAGAGTTACTATAGGGAAGTGGCTCATGGAAATTATGGAGGCTGGCAAGTCTCCCAAAATTTGTAGGGTGAGTTAACGTGCTGGAGCCTCTGGAGAGCTGATGGTGTAAGTTCCAGTCCAAATGGCTCAAGACCCAGAAAGAGCCAATGTTTCAATTCAGTTCAAGATCAGAAAAAAAGGGCACCTGGGTGGCTCAGTGGTTAAGCAGCTGCCTTCGGCCCATATCATGATCCTGGGGTCCTGGGATCAAGTCCCACATTAGGCTTCCTGTAGGGAGTCTGCTTCTTCCTCTGCCTATGTCTCTGCCTCTCTCTCTGTGTCTCTCATGAATAAATAAATAAATACATAATCTTAAACAAATCAGGAAGAAAGCCCATGTCTCAATTTGAAAGCACTAAGGCAAGAAAAATTCTTTCTTCAAGAGGAAGGTCAATGTTTTTGTTCTATTTAGGCTTTCAGTGGATTGGATGAGACCCATTCGCATTAAACAGAGCAACTTCTTTACTCAGTCAACTGATTTAAATGTTAATCTCATCCCAAAACAGCCTCACAGAAACACCCAGAAAAATGTTTTACCAAATATTTGGGCACACTATGGCTCAGTCAAGTTGACACATAAGATTAAACATCATACTTATTATGTTTCCATATCTTGAGATCCTCCTCCTTCTACTACTTATCTTTTGAGGTGTAGCTCAAGGCCTGTGTTTTCTGAGAAGTTTTCTCTAACTTTCCTTTGTGAATTTCCTGCTGATCTCAATTGCCCATAGTACTTGAGTAGTCAATACCATGTGCCAGTCCAGGACAATTTACTATCTTTCATTTCCTACTCTTGATTTTGGTATGTTAGATTTGTCTCTATATAAATAATAAAGGCAGGTATCTTGTCATACTTTTACTACAAACTTTACAGTACTTAGATTATCCCCAAATCCTGCGTAATTGATTTTTTATTTATGTTTCCACTTCAGTTCATAAAAATGTTTATCTTAGTACTTATACCAATTAGAAGATGCTTGAATATCTTTTTTACAAGAAGTACTTACCACTGAAATGAGCATTGTTATTACATATGTATTACATGGGACCTTCTTGGAGATAGCCATGATGTTGAATTAATATCATTTTTTTAAGTCCATAAATGACATCAATTTAGGTTTTGTCTTAACTCGAATTCCTACTGAATTTTGCTGAAAGAGCCTTGGGAAACAGTATGTTCGTACGTGGAGCCTATATGATATTAAGCAGGCAGCAATTTTATTGTAATGTCCTAGAGTTGCTGCAGCTGGGAAGTGGGAAAGGAGGTTGATGGCATGCACAGAAAGGACCATGTGCTGCGTAATGAGAAAGGTTATTTTTTAGTCCAGAGTCCATGTGGAAATGGGCTCTTCCCTCCCAAAGGAGTTTAAAACGTCCCTGGGTTGGATCACTTCAGCAAGTCATGGTCTGACCATGGTAGAAGAAATGAGACAAGGGTGCCATGTACTCTCAGTCTATAATTCTGAGCCTGTGTCCTTTTACTCCAGGACAGTCATTAATTTTCCTCAGCGCATCTGAAGGAGAGCAATGACCTATAGAGGGAGAGTCAGGAGGTAAGTGAGAAGGAACAAATGAGTCTCTATTCAAGAGCAGATTGTTGCTGTTGACTAGTTTTGCTGCTGGTCTAGACATTGACATATTCCTCATAGCAGCTCCTAGGGCTCGGTTATATTCTCTCTGGCAGTGATGCCTGGGCGTTAGCTTTCTATGCTTTGATAAACGGATTCCCATGCCCATGCCTCTTTGCCTGGAACTTTGCCCTCTTAAAAAAACTTATCCTTACTTACCTAGATTGTCATACTTAAAGGATAAAAGAGGACACAGGAGTGTTCTTGTGGTCTGCACACTATATGTCTAAATATAGTGTAGGCCAACAAACACTTGAATGAAATATGTTCCTATCTATGTCCTTGACCTAGAAAGTCAGGTCCAAATTTAAGTGCATCGTAGCCCTTCAGATACAGTCCTGTCTTCAGTAAAAACAGTTACCCTTAACCAAAATCTTGGGAGATGGCACGGTCTACCCTTTGGAGAATGGACAAGACAAAGAGACCAGTGAGGTCTAATAGGGTCAGAGCCTGTGTTGGTCTGGGAGTTCTGGAGACTCTGGAATCCAGAGAGTTGTCCTAGAAGTGAGGCCATAGACCCAAGGGAAAGAGCAGACAGCTAATGTCATATCTCTAACACAGAAACCCAGAACAGAGCATTCTCTAAGGCAGTAGTACTGAGGCTGGGGGTGGGGGGCAGACAGTGGCTCTTGTACTTTAGTACAAAACTTTTGCCACAGCACAAGCAGAGAAGATACAGAGAAGACAACCTGGTGGAAAACTCATACATATACTACTCAGGCCAGAGAATATAAAGTTTGAGTTTCAGGAAATGTCCACACAAAGAAATAGGCATCTGCTATTTTCAGGTGATATCAGAAAGAACCCAAGTCCTTCACACAGTGGAGAAACATTGGGGAAAACTCCATATATAAAAAGTGTGCCTGGTGTCAAATGTATATGTGAGAAGTCAGACCTTCCTGTGATTTTTACCGAAGCCCCTGAAGCAAGAAGTAAGTTCCCAGAACAAGCAGGACAGGACACAGAGAAACAGATTTCTAAAATTTAGAAAAAGAAGAATCCAGACCATCTGAAGTCAGAAATTATGTTCTGCGTTACAGATCTACTTACATATCCTTATGGTTTAGCGATAGCAAAATGTATATGGTTCTCCCTTCAGAATCAGGGTTCAGTTATTCTGAATACATCCTGTTATCTGCATGAATCCCCTGGGTCATACTATTTGTAGATACTTACACCAGCCCAGGAAACTCTCTCTTAATACCCGCTCAGGAGAACCAAACATGCCCACCTTTTCCCATCCCTGCTTTCAGTGACTTTAGGATGGTTGCTTGAAATTGGTGGTGGTACATTTTAAGACCATGGAAATTGGCCAACACTACAAATCAGGGTTCGTGTTTCCCCAGAAAACCTTTTGCTATAAATTTACTAGCATACGACTATACCTAGGCCTGGAGTGGGCAAAAATACCAGCTAACTAGCTACCTTACTTAATGATGCTAATTTCTGAGTAGGGCACATATTTATTACATAATCATAATTTATACACTTGTATCTAAATCCTATTCTAATATATATTTGTCCAAAAATACTTCAGATTTTGTTTTCAAAGGTTAAAAATGAGATACAACAATAATTAAAAATCACCAGTGTTATCTCCCAGATTACCTAATCCAAATGTGATTTTAAAAGAATGACTTGTTTCCCAGAAAGGTAATACAAATTAGTTCTGTGTTTAGAAAATAAAGGAGACAAAAATATTCTGAGGCTGATCAGAAAGTGCTACTTAGCTTCTGAGAGTAATTTTGAACAACACAAAGACGTTCTCATATTGATGGTTTCACTCTAGGGTTTGTTTTCTGAAACTGCCTAGAGCACCAAATCCAAAAAAAAACCCAGGTGTGTGTGCATTTCCTATGGGAGTCTGTCATCCCTCTGGTTTCCCTCTCCTGAAAGAAATTTTTAAAAATTCAAGTTTCCTCCTTCCAGTCATGCTTCAACACGCCGAAGGCAGACACTGCACACCTGCTCCACCTTCCCTGCACGTCACTCATCATCAGCGGGAAGGAAGGCGTTGAGAGGGAACAGTCAAAGAATGATCCTCATGATCATCAGCCACCTGAAGAACTGGGCGGGGCCTCGGGTGTTCCACGTCTGAAGGCACAGAGTTACAAAATTTGGGAAAGTCAGAACTACAGGGAAAACTATCTATCTACATAATTCCTTTACTGGGAATAAGGTCTGAAAAACTATTTTTACCATTTGTCAGCTTTCGGCCCTTTAGAGAATGCTGAACACATATGCCATTCCTCCAATCCTTGTTCTGATTTATTTGCAACATCTGTGGAGAAAACCACAGATGAGAAAGAAATTACCTTGACAACTTCTTTCACCTAAAGAGCTGTGTAGTATTTTCTCAATGTTCTGGTCTATACTTGCTCCAAAAGCACATTTGTGGAGTGGAATTGTGAAGTTTCTCATTTGAATTTACTTTACCAGTTCTGACCCAGCTGTGGTTAACTTGTCTAGTGAAGAGTAAATATCTTGATTTCTAATGAAATTGTAAAGAATAACTATCTTTTGGGGGGGATAAGCATTATATTGTAGAGTTTACTGTGATTGGCTTAATAATGGCCCCCCAAGGTGTCCACATCCTGATGTTCAGAACCTGTGAATGTGTGATGTTCCATGGTTAAAGGGACTTTGCACGTGTGACTAAATTAAGGCCCTTAAATTGGGAAGATTATTCTGGATTCTCCAGATGGGTCTAATGTAATCACGGGTATGAGAGGAAGAGAGGAAGGTCAGAGAGATTTAAGTGTTGTGCTGCTGTCTTTTAAGATGGAGTAAGGGGTCTAGAGCCAAGGAAAAGGCAAAGATATAGATTCTCCCGTCCAGTCTCCACGAGGAAGCCAGCCCTGCTGACACCTTGGTTTTAGCTTGATGAAAGCCATTTCAGACTGCGGATCTCCAGAACCATAAGAAAATAAATTTGTGTTGCTTTAAATCACTAACTTGTTAGAGCAATTGTGGGAAACTCCTATATTTATCAAGCAAATTTAAAAATCTCTTCAACTGGTCAGCCCGGGTGGCTCAGTGGTTTAGCGCCCCCTTGGACCCAGGGCCTGATCTTGGAGATCTGAGATTGAGTCCCACGTTGGGCTCCCTGCATGGAGCCTGCTTCTCTCTTCCTGTGTCTCTGCCTCTCTCTCTCTCTCTCTCTCTCTCTTTTTAGAAAAAAATCTAAAAAAAAAAAAAACAAAAAAAACTTCAACTTTTATGAGGTAAATTGTATCTGAAGTGCACAAAATTAGAGACCATATATGTTTACATTTCACCCCATACTATTACTTGGCACAGTTATATGCAAATAATTATTCAGATTTTTATACCCATAGTACCTATGTTTCAACAATACCGTTTTTATTTGAATGCTAAAGAATAATTTTTAGACTTAAGGAAAACCGTGATAGCATCAGTAGACACAGACATACTTAAAACACTAACAGAGATTAAGCACTGTTGAAGCAGATAGGTTGTCAGTTGATTATGATAACTTGACTTTTTGATGAGTAAAATCTCACATTCTGTGGAAATAGAGTTTGTGTGCGTGCGTGCAGTTAGCTGGAAGGATTGTAGGAAGCAAAAGAACCCATTTTAAGAATGTTATCAAAACTTCAAGGAAAGTCTAAGTTTGACACACACACAAAAAGAAAAGAAAGGAAAAAAAGCTAGCAGGGGCTGGAGGGTGCCTCACTGGAGGGAATAGCCCCAAGTCACTGGTTTACGTGCTGTGGAGAGTGAAGCTGATAAGGCATCCGCAGAGCAATTTCTTGAAGAGACCAAGCAAATGAGGCACAATACTTCAAATGAACCATAAACCCAAAGAATATAGGTATTTTACCGACTTTTCCCTGACCTGAAAAACCGTAAGATGAAACAAAACAGAATTTCTATGGGGAAGAGGCATACCTTGGAGAAAAGCAGGAGCTGTATGTTGTTTCCATACAATGGATGGAAGGGATATGGATCCCTTGGGTGAATGAGGAAGGAATAGTCAAAGGTGGTGATTCTGTCTTGGGGGGAAAAAAGCATCTCTGATGTTGACTGTGAAAAAAGCAGAACTAAAATAACAGAATCTTAGATATTAGATTGCTATTTTGAAATCTGTTTTGATGGGATTTGGGGAAACTATGCAGATTTGGGGATAGAGCAGCAAAACTCCTGATTCATCAATTTCTCTTTATTAGCAAATAGAAGGCTGTGTAGAGGTCTCTGGACATAAGTCTCAGAACTGTATGAGGAGCCAAGTGCAATAGCAAGTCGGTCCTGAACCCATTTGCATCTGGGGTGGAACTGGTGCCTGAGACCCTTAGAAAAGCAGTACTTGCTGTCAGTTATCCAGTAAACACCAAAAGCTAGAAACTCCCATCTGAAGGAATAAGATGAGGGTGCCCTGATACCCTTTCTTGGAGGGGCTACATTAATTTTCTCTCTTACCACTCAATTGCTCCCGACATCCTATTCTTTGCAGCAGTAACTAGGGTTCTCTGTCTCTTCCACATCTGTGTAACTGGCCCAGCTTTTAAAAATTATGTACGGGAACATCATGCCCATGTCCTTTTTCCCGTTCCCCACCCATATTATTAAACCCATTCCATTTAGACCCCAGAGTAGTAGTTTGAAAACTATGTTGTTTCACAGATCCCTTTAAAAGTCTAATAAAAAAAACATGCAGTCCTCACACCACACCTGAATAGGAGACTCTCCATAGATGCGTAACTATACACCAGATGCCACATGTATTTGCAGCAGTTCATGAACCCCTCCAAAGCCCATTTATGGAAGCCCATGTGAGAAAGGCCTGGCCGTAAAGGATTGTTTCACCCTGTGTTAGGGTTGCCAAGAGCTTTAAAAACAGAGAGGAGTGCAATGATGCATGTGGCTTTTCTTTTTAGATAGCTTGGATCTCTCCATGAGCAGTTGAGGAGTCAAAAAGCAAATAAACGTCAACAGTTCTGAATCCCAACATTGTTTAATGACAACCTTCCCGTGTTTGCCGACTTGCTGCTTAACAACAATCCTGTTGACACTGTGTAAAAAGCTTTCCAGGTCCTCCCAGGTAAATAACCCACTCCTACCAATCACCTGGCTGTCCAACCAAACCTTCAATGCACACAGAAATCATGAAGATGAGTCATTCTCCCTGTCAAATGTACCTTGATATGTTGAGGATTTTACTACTTCACGAGATCTTTTCATGTATTAATCTCAGCAAAGACGACTACAAGAAGGCATCAGCTTTAAGTGAAACTCTGACTAGGATGAAATGTTTCCATATTTGCAAAAATTGTAAATATCTAAGGTTTCGGAATCGTTTCAGTTGGTGTTTGCTTGAGTAGGTTTAGCGCATGACATTTTGGACAGGTGAAAAGATCTTGGTTTTGCTTATTTCATTTGCTTGCCGAGGTGAAGTCTCTCACCAAGTTCAGTGACATTCAGTGATGTGGAACATGGAACAAGGAGCTAAAGTTGTGATAAAAATCATTGATTCATTATAAACAAGTGAGAGAAGTGGTAGGTTTCCTTAGAAAGAAAAAGAATGACTAACAGTTAAAGGAAGCAGAACTTTTGATGTAGGAGAGACAGTTGTGGAGGGGAGGGCAGATACACAGCGCTGTGCCCTTGCTGGTTGCTGGCTCCACTGCAAAGGGAACTTGATCGCTCTCCATACAACTTGGCAGGGAGCCTGAGGCTGGAGCAGAGAACCAGCAAAGGAAGCAGGGGGTGGGGTGCGGAATTTGTTGGATTGGCTAATCAGGCCCTTCCCTAACAGCCAAGAAGGAAACGGATTACCTGTGGCTGTGACTAAGAAACCTATGGCCAGCAGGACCAGTTGCCTGCATAGTATGCTGCCAAGAAGTACAAGAATAGTTCCAGCTTTCACTCTGGTTTTACTCAAGTTTGGAAACAGGTGGGACTATCTGGAGGGGGGAAAAAAAAAAAGCCAGGTGACAGTTTTAACTTTAAACAGTAAATATAGATAGAAAATATTTCCCAAAGTCCAAAGTGATTACATTGCTGGAAACAACCTGAAATGCCAGAGGTCAGATTGTAGGTAGGGAGACCACCTCGGACCGATTCTGGTACAAGGTGAACGGAGCCAGAATTGGGATTGTATAATGAAGTTTTTGAGAACATAAATTATATGTTAGATATAATTTAATCCCCCCCCCCTTACTCTCGTATGTGTCCGGGGGTTCACAGAGCTTCTGAGTCACAGTATGACTTACCTATGTTCCTATGGGCAGAGGCAAACCTAATCAGCTCCAGAGTCCCTGAGGACTAGTTCAGGGACTCTGGAAATAGAGAAATGAATTTAAGAGGTACTGCAATGTAAAGCCAATTGTAGATTAACAACATCCGAGGAAGTTACAAATTAGTGAGAAGTCATCCTATTGTAACCAGGTATTAGCAGATTTAGAATGAATTTTGGTGCCTTTTTAGGGTTCTTTTTAACTCTCCTGGGTTAGAATCCTTATTATGAAAAAGCACATTCTATTCATTCTTTCTGTCACCATGCTTATGGTGACAAGCTTGACAGACAAAAAAAAAAAAAAATAGTACAGGGGTTTTACCATTACAAATATCAAGAAAATGATCTATACGGTTCCTCTTATTTAATAGAAAGCTCTTAGAAATGTCATTTAACAATTTGTCCATAACTTGATTGATTTTTAAAATGATGACTTCTAATTATTTCTAGCTATAAATTGAGAACAAATTTTAAGCTAGGCAGATTATTAGATTCTAATATCCCCATGAACTTTAAAGAACTGAAGGTCTAAAAACCTGCAGTAAAAAAGAAAGGACACCTTGACTTTATTGTTAATATTTTTTTAAAACTCAAATAAAACCTTTTCCAAGGATTTTTAATATCACAATCTACAAAAGCAAGTAAGAACTTCTAGGAAGTTTTCCACAGCTTATTAAGGAATTTCATTTATTGGGATTTATTATACAATCAGGAAAATTGGAACTTGCTGAAGTATCCAAAAGGTGTCTGTTCTGTACGATCAAAATTTACTTTACATCATTATCACAGATGTTATTTTCTTGAAATTTGTAGTAGTAAAACCCTTTTACCATAACTACTATTTTCGGTGCTTCAGATACAACAAGAGTGATTAAGATGTACTTTTAAAAAAATGTGAATCCTAATTCAAGAAACTAAAGAATCATAAAATTAGTTCTAGATCATGTTAACACATGGTTATAATTTGGCACCCTTTTTAACTACAGTTTCTTCATGTTGTTTTTATCTACATTTGATTTATCTTGGCCTTAGATTAAAACACAATCTCCACTTGGCCAGCCAATGTGGTGATATATAGCCATAGTAGAATTACCTGGGGCCCAAAAATTAAGCACTCTATTAAATGACTACGAAGAGAATGTATGAAAGACATGAACCCAGTTCTTTTCATTCTCATTATTTTCTTTTTACAAGAGAAATTAATTTTATATGACTATCTAGGTATTTGAATAATCAAACTAGTTGAAAATACGCCAGTGTAGTGCATGAAAGCATTTTGACATGAAATGTCTAAGGCATTTTAAAATCCTCTGAAGAGGAATCTGATAAATAGCAAGTGTTACATCAATGTAATTTGACTGTTAATTACCAAAGGATAAAACCTAATCCAAACACTAACTTCTTAAGAGATGGAATGTACAGAAATATCAATGGAAACTTTATAAGCTATAAACTCAACACTGCAAGAGCAGTTTCAGGGAAAAGCACAGCATATATATCACTTATGTTTCAGAAATATTGTGGGTAGCATATTCTGTAGGGTTTGAAATGGAAAGTAGAGAAAGAAGAAGGTGTATTGGGGTATTAAGGGCCATGACTGTGGCTATTTAAGGACCAGGCCTTTTTTCTTAAGCATGAAAAAGGCAACAGCAATGACCAAGCAAGTGTTGAATTTGTTCTGCCAGGATTTAGGGATAAACTGATAAAGTTCCAAGCAGAGTGACTCTGCATATCGCTCCCATCACTGAGAAACTGTTAGGACAAAGTTTCTCAATTATGTTTCCAGCTGAATTATCAGAAAGTGCTAATCAGAGCACTAACTTACCCTTCGGAGAACTTCCATATTACTCATGGTATTTAGACAATTCTAATTCCAAACAATGCAGAGAAGCCAGGAAAGAATCAGAGTTCACATTTAGTTGCTGGCCCTTGGAACTTACTGGAGCCAACCTACAAATGCCAACACCTTTGTTCTCCTTTCTGTTAATCCGTACTAGTCATTTGATCATGGCTAGGTTGAATCTTTTTAGGTTAACACAAATATTTAGGATTTTTGTTTGACTTGGTTCTTGAAATGATCAATTTCCAGTTTATATTTTTTTTCACTGTGGTCCTATATATTACAGGCTTCTCATGTGCCCATGCCAGCTGCAGCTTCTGCACTCCTCTGCTGTTATGTACCTCGATGGTAAACGGTCTAATTGCATAGATTTCCATTGTACCAATAGATTCAAAGAAAAAGGGCAAAGCTGCCAAGAGTTGAAAGTATAAACCTTGTCAAAAATCTCCATAATCTGCAGGTATTAGAAACCTTAACAATTTACTCAGATAATACAGTGTATATTAAGTATTATTCCATTAGTACTATGCATAGCATCTTTATTTAATCACAAGAATGAAGAAATATTACACATTCACAATGCAATGTAAATTCAGGATTTGGATGCAGTGCCGTAATTATCTAATCAGAAACACAGACCCATGAAGAAAGTTGTTGAAAAAGGGGAGAGAGGACAGAAAACTTCCATTTGATCTCTAATAAAGTTTCATATAATCTTTCACATTCTGTGAAAAAAACAGTAACATCATTAAATGCACAGGTCTTATTAAAAATCAAAACTTCTATTTTATACTCATTTACAAAAGTCAAGAGAGCTCAGATGAAAGAATACTAGTCTGAGTTGAGTATCCACTTATTCTTTCATTTAATTAACCAGTACTCACTAAAGAGGAAGGCACTTGAAGGGTAAAAGCATTTCCTTTCTCTTGCTTGGACTTCAACCTATAAATCGAAGACTAGACACCTAAAAAAAAAAAAAAAGCTTTTTTTAGTTACCCACATACCCAGACAAACATATAAACATACTGATGCCATTGTGTATGTGTGTGAATGCATCCTGCATCCTGTTGTCTGTGATGTTGTTGATGGGGAGGTGATACAAAAGGTAGGCAGAGTGAAATTTTCACCTATGTAAATTGAAAGTGTTTGGCCAGTTTCTCTGAAATATGGCCAAGTCTTGATGTGTTCATTAGTTCATTCATTTATTGGTTCACTTGATTTCATTCAATCTTTATTTAAAGTATACTGAGAACCTACTATGTTTTAAGCATTGTCTTTAGCACAGCTAGTCTCCTTTGAAATACTAACAAGCCAGAAAGTTAATTCCTATAACTCTAGAGGAAATAAGTATACTTGAGTTTGTTTCACTAATATCAAAATAGTAGCCTGTTTAAAAAAAAAATACTGGAGACCGAAGAATGGATAATGAAGAAGTGGTATATACACAAAATGAAATATTACTCAGCCATCAAAAAGAATGAAATTTTGCCATTTGCAATGATGTGGATGGAGCCAGAGTGTATTATGCCAAGCAAAATAAGTCAGAGAAAGAGAAATACCATATGATTTCACTCATGTGGAATTTAAGGAATAAAATAGATGAGCATATGGAAGGGGGAGAAAAGAAAGGGAAATAAACCATAAGAGACTCTTTTTTTATTTAAATTTTTAATAAATTTATTTTTATTGGTATTCAATTTGCCAACATATAGAATAACACCCAGTGCTTATCCCATCCAGTGCCCCCCTCAGTGCCCACCACCCAGTCACCCCCACCCCCCACCCACCTCCCCTTCCACCACCCCTAGTTCGTTTCCCAGAGTTAGGAGTCTCTCATATTCTGTCTCCCTTTCTGATATTTCCACTCATTTTTCTCCTTTCCCCTTTATTCCCTTTCACTATTTTTTATATTCCCCAAATGAATGAGACCATATAATGTTTGTCCTTCTCCGATTGACTTACTTCACTCAGCATAATACCCTCCAGTTACATCCACATCGAAGCAAATGGTGGGTATTTGTCGTTTCTAATGGCTGAGGAATATTCCACTGTATACATAGACCACAGCTTCTTTATCCATTTGTCTTTCAATGGACACCGAGGCTCCTTTCACAGTTTGGCTATTGTGGACATTGCCGCTATAAACATTGGGGTACTGTGTGGAGGTTCCTCAAGGAGTTAAAAATAGATCTGCCCTACGACCCAGCAATTGCACTGCTGGGGATTTACCCCAAAGATACAGATGCAATGAAACGCCGGGACACCTGCACCATAAGAGACTCTTAAAGATAGAGAACAAACTGAGGGTTGATGGAGGAAAGTGGGTGGGGGATGGACTAGATGGGTGATGGGCATTAAGGAGGGCACTTGTGCTGAGCACTGGGTGTTGTATGTGAATGATGAATCACTGAATTCACCTCCTGAAACCAAGATAGCACTATATGTTAACTAACTAAAATTTAAATAAAAATTTGAAGAAAAAAATAATTCTAGAAAAAAATAGTATCTAAACCAGATATCCCATGGGGGGTGTCTATTAGCATTAAGTTAGTGATTAAATTGTAGCATAGGAGCAAGCTTCTAGGCAGTTCAAAAAGTAAACTGTGGAAGAGAACACAATGAATAGGTATACTGTATTTACTTGGAAACTCTACCTGAAAGAAAGCATGTCTCCTTGCATATCTTTTCTTTGTCTCCATGAAATAAGACCCCGTCTTTAATGTAGTTCTGTATCTCTCTTCTTATCCAGAGTCTAAAGTACACATCTTGGCAGTTGACAAATACTTTAAAAGGAAATTTTTTATGAATTTTCTCTAGGAAAGCCACTTCCCTTTAAGAAACTAGAATTATGTTTTATGTGTAAGTACATAACAGATTCTATAGAATATCTTTTCTCCAGAGATGACTTGATACTTCCTTTGTGAGAAGTGAACTGCAGAATGTGATCTCTGCTTTCCCATCCCTGAGTTTTGCTCAGGGAAATAGGACCTTCTCTGACCTTCCATGGGCACCCTTTCTACTTCTCTTCCAGCTTTTTACTGCTGGAATATCCCAGGTATAGTTGAGGTGTGCTTTTTCTGTTCAAATGGAATGCATTTGAACCTTATCCCACAAATGGCAAGAACCTCACTTTCCTCACAGTTTTTCCAGAAATTCTGGCAAGAGAAAGAAAGAAGAGGGTAAGGATGGTGTGTGCTTTTCTTGGTCAATTCTGGCTCTGAACTGCTTATTAAAAATTTGTTATAAGGTGTATCTGTACTGTCCCATATAACCCCTGACTCAAAATATAGAACTTTCTCCTTGATTTCTCCCCTAAAATAGCATTCTCACTTGTCATGTATGTAGAACTTGTTATTAAAGGTTTGAAGATAACTAGGAGATTGATATAGTTAGCCCTATCGTATCTCCTTTTCTAAACTTTCCCCAAATTACTATTGCCCTCATGTGATTATGTAGAGCAGCTATACTCTCCACTCTTGTATCACTAAAACCACATCAGTACGCCAGCCTGTGTAATGGGCTGTCTACTGTTGCTCTTTCCTTTGAGTGGTACCACAGAAATTCATTAAAGTTCTAGACTTGGCTTTATTCTACATTCCCTTCCCAACCCCAGTGGACTCTTCAGGAAAGGGAACGGTATTGATTAATTTCTAGTTTTGTCATTCCCCATTGAGCCAAAGTAGTTATAGTTTGGGCTTTAAATAACCATCTGTGGGTTTTTTTCTCCATTTTATAGATGGTCCTCAGTTTTAGAAATTTCGTTTTTTTTTCTGCCAGAGGATCACAGACAAAACCCTTTTCATATAGATTGGCTTGTGGACCAGTTATGGGTTGCCCATAATTATAATCTCAAATCCGAACTCTTACTGGTCATGCCAAGATACTCTAATTAGGAAAGGGAAGGAAACTTAGAATTTCTTATGGATCTGCTCTGTGCCAGCATGCTAGAGTCACAAAAGCTGAGCAAAATAGGTACTGGTGTTTCCAGTATTATATAAGGAGGCAGAGATGAGAGAAATAAGTTCTAGAAAATCACATGGGTATTGGAGGCAAGACCATGGACTAGACCCAGACTTTCTGGCCAACAAAGATATGTGCCCTCCTATAATGTCCCAGTACTAGGAGAAAAAAGATGTTAAACTGTAGTTTCCCAAGTATTTGACCCTTCTGCTCTGGGGAACTTGGTTCCCAGTCTTTCTCAGCTTCTCAGATTCTCCCGGCCTATGATAAGGTCTCATGGTAAATTGCCCAGGGGCAAATATCCTGTGTCTTAAAAAGCCCCTCCCTGCCCAACCTGGGACAAATTCAGGCATAGATTTCAGGAGTCTGTACTGTGTTAAGAAAGATCCTAAAGTCAATTGGAAAATTGAATATTTGAAATAAACTGAAAAATAGTATTTTGGATTGATTTGGAGGAGGTGAAAGTGTAATTTATTTTGAGAGTAGGGGCATGGTCTGGTGGTAAATGTGTACACACATGCATCTTTAAGTCAATGACAGACAAATCCACTCATCCTGCCGTGCTTCCAGAAAACCACTTAAGCAAGAATGGAGAAATGTAGCATTGTAGCTGTCCAGCTGTTTGTGTATAAGTGTTTTCTGGTAAAATATACATAACATAAAATTCACCCTTTCAGCCATTTTTGAATGTACAATTCAATGACATTACATACATCGACATTGTTGTATAACCAACACCACTAGCTATCTAGAATTTTTTCATCCCCCAGACTGAAATATCATACAGATTAAAAAACAACTTTCCATCCCCCCACCTGTCAGTTCCTAATCACCTCTTTTCCACTTTCTGGCTCATAAAGTGAAATCCTACAAAATTTGTCCCTTTGTGTTAGGCTTGTTTTACTTTGCATAACGTCCTCAAGTTTTGTGCTACTGTTAAGCTCCTCTTTGCTGCCACTGGAAAATTGCAGCAGCTTTAGAGTGAAATGCTCACTATTTGGTCCTGTCCAGGGATACCGGAGATGGGGAAACTTGATAAATATGCAGATTAACCAAGCAAGAATAATGTATTTTTTTTCATAAACATTGGCACTTGAGCAGATCAGCAAAATCCAAAAGGACAAAGAATTTTGCAGGTGCATTCTGCAATATATGCCAAAATATGGCAGTATTTTGACACTAGGAACAAATATTACATTTAAATTTTATTGATGAGTTAACAAAGACTTATCAATCCCCTATCACATCAGAGCTATCAAAGGAATGAGCTAAAACTCCCATCATCAATAAGGATAATGTGTAAATTTGTGTTCTTCTACCTATTGCCAGCCATCCGTAGGTACCTCACTCTGAGGTGATATATGCAGAAAGATAACTGAAGATTAAAAATAAAGGTTTTACTGGTGCTTCAGTGAATATTATTCCTAGAGAAGAAAGTCATTTTTATTAAAGAGGAAGCATTGTGGCTTAATAGAATGGAGAGCATATTAAGAACAATGTATTTCTGCCAAAACAATGCTTAGAACCCAGCGAACCAAACAAGCCAGGCTGTTGTAGAAAGTTAAAAATATTTTGTCAATTCTAAGACACATGCCTCTTTCTTGAGAACTTTTAGATCTCTAAAATCAAAGGGTATCTTATAATCTATGGATGAAATTGGGTAAATAGAATAAAATAAATTATTTTTGTTTCTTTCCTGGGGTTGTTTGCCTTCCTTTTTAAGGGAAGGTTTGTTTGATATTTTTTGTTTGGCTTCTTGGGGCTCTGTTTTTAAGAACTTGTTTATGAGTCTTCTACTTGCTAGTGTTTAATGCTTGTATGAGCCTAGAATTTAAATGGTGCAAAACTCTGACCTTTATTTTTATTCTTTATTCTGACCATCACTGGGGAGTGCATGCACTGAAGCAGAAATAAGATCTGAAAATGGTAATGTGTACCTGTGCCTTCTCTGTGGAAGACTCTGGAACTTATGTGCCTGTGTTTGAACCTTTCCTTTTACACCTATCTAGCTGTGCCATCTGGGACAGATTCTCTGAGACTTACTTTCCTCAAGTGGTGAATAATGGTATCTACATCTAGTGTTATGAGGGTTAAGTGAATTTAATATAAGTAAAACATTTAGAATAATGTCTGGCACATACTAACCACACTCAACTGTTAGCTCTTATCATTGTGTTTTACTTCCTTACTATCTTGTGCCTTCTTTCTCTCTAGGGCCATGTGTTTAACTATATCTCTTATTTGGGACAACTTTCAAAATAATATGTTCAGCATGGGCCTTTCCTCCGAAACCCAGATGTCTATATCCAACTGTTTACTTCCTTCAATATCTAAAGGTATCTCAAAATGAACAGATCTATAAAAGAATTCTCAACATTTTTTTTTACCATTAGTCAAACTGACCCTCTTCTAATTTTCCCAGTCTCCATAAATGGTCCAGGATCATCCTTTAAACCACTGTCTTGGTCTATCACACTCCATATTCAAGCTGTTGGTAAAACCTATCAGTTCTACCATCAAAGTATATTCAAAATATGACCATTTCTCATGAACTCCACTGTATTTACTCTGGTTCAAACTATCAGCTCTTTCTCGAAAAACTGGAGTAGCTTCCTATTGATTTCTCAGCTTCCTTCCTCCTTACTTCCTATATTCTTTGTCCAGAATGGTCCCTTAAAATTGTGATCCATTATCCTGTTTCCTCTTTGCTGAAGACCATCCAATCATTTTCCATCTTCTCCAACTTATGCTTAAGCCCTAGCACCGCCTGTTGGCCGGTACTACTTGATTGGCCCCACATTACCCCTTGCATCTCTTCTTTTGTCTTTTCACTCTGCTCCAGCCACTTTGATTTCTTCAAGTGGCTCCTCTACATCCTACTCTTGCTAGACTCTTTTCTGACAAATATCAGGATAGCTGGCCACTCTATTCCCCTCAGGTCTCTTATCAAATAGGCCTGCCTCCCCTGACCCCAATGTGGAAACAGCATTCATTTCTCTCCTCCTGGTACATGCTGTTGCTTAGTTCACTTTCCTTTTCTCCCTTGCACTTATCAACACCCGATATATTATCTATTTGTCTTTCTCTTTAAGATCTAGGACTTTTTGTACAGGCTGTATCCCCAGGGCCTAGAACAGTATTTGGCACATGATAGGGGCTCATGAAAACAATTGAAAAAATGAATAAAATAATGTATCACTTTCTAAGGATAAACAATTGAATAAATGAATAAAATAATGTATCACTTTCTAAGGATGACAGTTTGTTGGGACCCCCATTTGAATGGCTGGATTTCCCACTGCAGATGGATTTGCATTTATTTTATGGGTCTGGAAGATTTTAAGATTGGGTTAAAATGGATATACTTTCTCTCTCTCTTTCTCTCTCTCTCTCTCTCTCTCCCCCAGCTTCCTCTGGAGATTTGGACACTGTTTCTCTTACTCATTCAGAGCCAATCAATGTCACCCTTTAGTCTGCCAAAGTGGTTGCTGAGTGATGAGGCATTTCATCCCTCTGGGAGCTTAAGATACTGCCTATGCAGCATGTACTGTTGCTGCTGGCTATGAGTGAAAATCTGAGATTGATCAAGCCAGAATCCCCTACGAGGGAGTGTAGGCAAGGAACATTCTGACTCTGGGTCAGCTCATAGGGCCTTTCAAGTCTTCCCTTCAATACTCACATGGATTTTTTAGTGCTCATGAAAGTGAGGCACCCCAGAGGGTTTGCTTCAAATACACTGAAGGATTCCCACAGAGCTTCAACCACAACCCTGCAGAGAGAGAACTAGGTCTCTCTGGTGACGAAGCTCACCATACACCTTTACAACTTAATTTCTAATAAAATATTATTTGAACCAAGAGAAAAATCTCTTGTGAGTTTTACTGTGAGAGCTTGAGCAGTAAAGAACTCAGCTTTTTCTCATTAATGTGACTTTGTGCTTTAGAGCCAATATAATGATTGCCTAACAATGTTGGTGGTTTTAGTCTGCTCGGGCGACTATTGCATGTACCATAGGTTGGGTGGCTTAAACAAGAGAAATGTATTTCTCACTGTTCTAGAGCCTAGGTAGTCCAAGATCAAAGTGTCCACAGATTTAGTTCCTAGACAGAGCCTACTACTGGCATGTAGATAGTCACGCTCTAGCTGTGTGTTCAGAGGGCCCTTCCTCACTGCATGCCCATGGAGAGAGAGAGAGAGATATCTGTCTTCTTATAAAAACACTAATCTCATCATGAGGTCCCACACTCATGACCAAATCTAAACCTAATTACTTGCCAAAGGCCCTACCTACCTCCAAATCCATCACATGGGGGATTAGGGCTTCAATATATGAATGAGGGGGAGGTGGTTACTAACATTTAGCTCATAACTATGCTTAAGAGATTTGAAGCCAGTAATCTGGATAATTACTAGCCAACAGCATTTAGGCAAGTTACTTAATTTTTCTAAGTCTCAGTTTTCTAAATCTGTAAAATGGATAATCAACTACCTTACTTATAGCAAATTGTCTCTATAGAGCAAGTGTACATTTTTATCTTTTAAATACCTCCCTTTATCTTATATAATCACTGAAAATATTCAGGAAAGTATTCTGCCATAATTTTTATCTCTAATTTATAATGTATTAAAATGTAAAACAGGGCAGCCCAGGTGGCTCAGCAGTTTAGTGCTGCCTTCAGCCCAGGGCCTGATCCTGGAGACCCAGGATGGAATCCCACGTCAAACCCCCTGCATGGAGCCTGCTTCTCCCTCTGCCTGTGTCTCTGCATTTCTCTTTTGCTCTGTCTCTCATGAATAAATAAATAAAATATTCAAAAAAATTTTTTTAATTAAAAAAAAATGTAAAACATACTATCTCCCAAATGGAAAAGGGCTTTATAGGTCTCTAAGCACTTATTTTAAAGTACCAATTTTCAGATTACATAGGAAATTTAGCAAGTATTATTTTATAAAAGGAAATATTAGAGTATAAAAATTCTACTTTACCCTTAAATATTGTAGTTTATTTTTATCAACCTAATATGAAAATAGAAAGTGAACATATTCTGACAAATATATATTTGTAAGTGAAGAGCCAGGTTCTAGGCATACTGATGTTTAAGAAATGTTATTTTTACCTCATCCCAATATCTACATAAACTTTAAGATAAAATGAAGTCCCTGACAAAAATGTTAACTCTTTAACTTTTTATTTTTTTCACTTTAACTTTTTAAATATTAGTTTCTACTTTTAACATTATCACCTCATTCATTTGCCTGACTTCTACAATTTCTAGTGCAGACAATAAGAGCTATGATTACCTATATTCTGTTATCCACAGTGGCAATGTTATCACAGTAGTAATTAAATTATTAATCACTGTACTATCACTCTTTTGCTAAAATAAATGTTCATTATTTGCCAAGATTCAGTCATTTATTAATTGAGGCAATATTAATAATTGCCTCCTGTGTACCAGGTACTGCTCTAGGTAGTGGGTATATATAGAAATAAATAAGACAGATAAAGTCTCTCCCCTCAAACAAATTAAATTCTAGTGTGGAATGAAAGATAATAAGCATACAAACAACCAAAACAATTTCAGATTTTCAAGATGCAGCGGTTTAGCGCCGCCTGCAGCCTGGGTGTAGATCCTGGAGACCTAGGATCGAGTCCCACGTCGGGCTCCCTGAATGGAGCCTGCTTGTGTCTCTGCCTCTCTCTCTCTGTGTGTCTCTCATGAATAAATAAATAAAATCTTAAAAAAAAAGAATAATAAACAAGGGTAGTATATATTCCTTTAGATAGCTGGTCAGGTGTTAAGAATGATTACTAGCGTCCCCTGCCCAGCTACCCAAAATTTGAACTGAAGTAACCAGCTATGTAAAAAGCAAGGAAAAGCAAGATGTTGATGGGGAGGAACAAACCTAAGGTACCTGATGGTAGATAAGGAGTTTAGCATATACAAAGGCCAATGAGTAGACCTGCAGAGTTGGGAGTATAATAGATAATCTGGGAGGAAATTGTGAGTGAGTATGCAGGGACCAGATCATATGTATTACATACATATTATGTAATCCAAAGGAGAATATTTAGATTTTGTTAAAATTCAATCAGAAGTCAAGGGTTTTAAGAAGGAGAGGAGTGACATACCTTTACTACATATTAAAATGATAAATTTGGTAATAGTGTGCTTAATCTGCTGCAGAGGAGAACAAAAGTGAAAGCTAGGAGCCCACATTGGTGACTATTTCCATAATCTAGGCTAGAGGTAATGGTAGTTTCACCATAGTGGTATAGCAGAGATAAAGGGAGAGAGCCTAGGCTCCTAGATTTCCAACTTGAGCAAATGAGAAATTGGTGGAGGTGGGAAAGTAAGCACAGGTTTTGACAAGATGAGAAGTTATCAGAGTTCTGTTTTTAATATGCTTGCTTATAATATACAGGTAGAAATGTAAAATATATTGTTGAATACGGGTCAAGGATAAAGACCTATTTAAGAGCTATTGGCATTGAGGTAGAATGTAAATTTACTGGGCTAGGACAAAGTATAGCTAGAAAAGTGGGTATGGAGTACTCCAACATTTAGAGGTCTCATTCATAAGAGGGAACTAGCAAAGAATGGAGGAGCACTCATAAGTAGGGGGAGAAACAAGAAGAATGTCTTTAAATAAGAATGATTACTAGCAATTCCTGTGCCAAATACTGCTTTAATTGCCTTAACCTAATTTAATCCTCAATTTCAAGAGATAGGTGCTGTTATTACCTATTTATAGGCAGGGAAACCAAGGCACAGTAAATTATCATTTTACCCAAGTTCATACTGCTCATAAGTCATAGATTTAGGACTCAAAGCTATCTAATTCCAAAGACCATATTCTTAACTAGGACCTGATATTGACTCTCTGACTTACAAATGAAAAGTAGCTTTCTACCCTCTTCAAAAATATGTATATGTCAGATGTCACTGGGAGACAAGATGACAGGAAAGTATACTTTGAATTTGTAAAGTGGAGTTAAGTTGTTTCAGTGGAGATAGCTTGTTCAGTGGAACATTGGTAATAGAAGATGAATAGATGGGGCTTAACCAGAAAGCAGGAAGTAGGAAGCAGAAACCACAGTGTTAGATGTTTCTTATGCAAAGTTCTATTGCAAAGCAGAAAGGCTTCAGCTAGAAAGGAATTTGGGACACAGGAGAGGTGTACTGGCTAGGTGGTCTGGGATGCAGACCACAAGGTGAAGATAGAAGTGCTAGAGGTTTATCCGGATAAGGTCTCTAAAGAATAATGGGGAGGGAACAGGTAGGTGGGGAAGCCTCTAGATACTGATCCAGTTCCCATTCCTGTGGAAGAAGAGGAAAAGAAAAGCAGGATTAGGTGGGAAGAGACTGTGGTGCAGCTCTGAGGAAGCCTCAGCTAGCCTAGTAGTGAAGCTCAGTCAGAAAGTTGACCACAGAGTCCTTCATGAGACAGAATGACAAGGATTTAGGAGCCTTGTCATGCTTAGTCATTGGGTAGGGTTATCTGGGAAGAGCCTTGCCTTGGCAAAGTGTTGTAGTGGATCCCAAAAGGTGCTGTGGCTGGAGGCTGTCAGCTAACTGAGCTGTTTATAGCTGATCAGTAAGACTTTTTTTTTTTTTTTTTTTTTTTTTTTTTTTTTAGTAAGACCTTTTTTAAAGACAGACCTTTGTGGCAAACCTCCATGGCCATCACATTAGAGTTATCTGTTTTGTATATAGGCTTGTAATATTTGTATGCTGATGGGAATCAAAGTAGAACAGATAACAACTTACAATTTATAAGGTAAAATGCGACGAACTTTGTCTTGTTGATGCCTCTAACGCTAACATTTGTACAAAAGCAAAGTTTATCCCAGCATTTAAATGGTACCACTAAAGTATTTTTAATTACTTTTATCCTAGGCAATATCTCATTGAATATCAAATCTGGGCATTCAACTCCTACAACTCAATAGCAAAAAAAAAAGGGGGACAGGAGGTTAAAGGACCTGAATGTAGTCCTCCAAAAAAGATATAAATGGCCAACAAGTGTGTAAAATATGTTCAGTATCACTAATTAGGGAATGCAAATCAAAGCCACAATGAGATATTACCTCATACTTGTTAGAATGGCTATTATCAAAAATAAAAGTGTTGACAAAGATGTGGAGAAATTGGAACCCTTGAATACTATTGGTAGGAATGTAAAAATGGTGCAGCTACTGTGGAAAACAGTATGGAGTTTCTTCGAAAAATTAAAACTCAGTTCTCCAAAATAGTGAAAATAAAAATCTCCAAAAGATATTTGTACTCCTGTATGCATTTCAGCATTATTCATGATAGTCAATCTGCAAAAATAACCTAAATGACCATCAACAGATGAGTTGACAAAAGGTAGTTTATACATTGGAATATTATTCAGCCTTAAAGAAGGAAATCCTGCCACATGGGACAACACAGGTGAACTTGAGGACATTACTCTAAATGAAATAATCCAGTCACAGAAGGTTAAATACTTTATGATTCCATTTATATGAGAAATCCTTAATAGTCAAACTTATAGAAACAGAGTAGAACAGTGGCTGCCAGGGGCAGGAAAGAAGAAGAAAAAAGGAATTGCTTTTCAGTGGGTATAAAGTGTCTATTACATAAAACAAATATCTGGAGATCTGTACAGTATAGGATCTATAGTCAACAAAACTATAGGATACTTAAAAATTTAAGAGGGCAGAGTTCATATTAAGTGTTGTTTCTACAGGTTAAAAGTATTTTTAAAAATTCTGGATACTCTTGAACAAGCAGATTGAAGGTGTATAAATCAGCTTTCCTCACCTGAGTCCATGTGGCATAACACACAGGCTATGAGAAACAAAATTCTGAGGTAGAACATACCCACAAACTTAACTATCACATCTCAAACATCTAGCCAAATCACCTAATCAAATATTAACTTGGTGTTTCTTGTATTTTAAATTTATCTAAGGAGTGAAAAAAACAATTGGTAAATAAGTAAATGTCATCAAAAGCTTTTTTTCTTTCTGTGTCTGTGAGATGATGATATAAAGGTGCAACTGAAAAGTTTCAATGACCAGACACCAAGGCAAATTGTGTAAGAGGTCACTCAACTTAATTGTTATTAAAAAAAATATAGAAAACCCATTTTGATACTAAAATGATAAAGCACTCAAATAAAAGTCAAACAAATTGAGACTAATTCTGTGCAAAACACTAATCTTGTTGCCTGCCTAACTGATTGGATACAAGGTCAATTGTATAGGCTGCAAAAAAAAAAAAAAAAAAAAAAGTTAGGGATTTGTACTATGTGTTTTTTTTTATTGGGCTGAAAAACGAAGTGCCTTGAATTGATGTTATGAGACACACATATCAAAATTGAAAGACCTTCAGATTACCAAAAAACAGACAAGATTTTTCTGTATTAGATCAAAGTATATATACACATATAGACATTTTTAAGTCCATATAGTGCTTGTGAAATAATATTATCTATTCTCTCTCAGAGATAATGGGCTTCCCATTAGAAGTAATTCTTGAGGTATCAATTGCTTGTGGATTCTTGGCGAAAATTAGTAATCTGAGGCAGCTTATGCCTTTATAAGCAATAATATACCAGCTATACAAAAATATTCACAGCCACTCTTTGTTCCCTGGGAATTTAGATGGTTAATCCCATATGATTAATAGTACTTGTTATGTATGGCAGAGAATGATTCCAAAACAAGAGAAATCACCAAGGAATAATAAGAGGGAGTTAAAAAGGAAGGGAAACTTGCTTTTCTGATGACAAGAGAGCTGTTGGCAATCTTGGCCAGTGGTTGCCAGTACCATGTCCTCTTCAAACCAAATACATGATAATTTTAAGAGCCTGACTACGGAAGATTTTATTCAACTGCTTGTTGTTTTGTATTTTTGTTGTTGTTTGTTTTTTAACACAATAATGATCACAGTACAGGTGACAGACTCCTTACTCTCGGTGTTGCTATAGCTTGTTCAGCTACTACCAGGCTATCTGTATGGGAATTACTAGAAGTAGTTTTAGGGGAGGAAACGGGGCCAAAAAACTCTTAGGTGTCATGGTTGCAGGCACAGAATTGCTACCTCTGTGCAATTGACATTGCACACACTCGGATCAGCAATATGCTCCTTTAACTACTTTATATTTGTGAGGAGATTTCCTTCCAGAAAATACAGGGGGCTGGGCATTATGTCAAGCTCTCAGCAACACCATGAGTGCTTCATTTACATGAAGACCCAAGGAGTGAGATAAAATAGGTCTCAGACTGGTAAATTAGAAACAATAACTCTGCAGAGCAAAACTGATTCCGTGCATTCAGGCAACAGGTTAAATTAATACCACAAACTCTTTTTGTGAAAGGTAAACTTCTCCTGGCTGAAGAGAACAGCAATAATTATTCAGAATTCCTGAAGTAGGCCAACCATTTGTCCAGAGGGCAAAGAAATCCTGCTTGACTGGCTTCCACTCGAAACCAGTGTCAAGTTCCTGACCTTATGAACTCCTCAGAACAATATTAGGTGGAAAAGGAGGAGCTGTTCTCTTTAGCTTCTCTCTCTCTCTTAATTAGAGCAAGCCATGTAGTTATGTTTGTATTGGCACTCATAGATTATTTCTCAGAGGGAATCATTATATTCGATAATAGACTTTCATTCTTTATAAGTTGGATGATATTTTTCTTACTTTTATGTTTTTTAAAGTGAAAATGTTCATTAAGCAAATCCTTTCCTTAAAATGAGTGGTGATTTTGTACACAAATATGTATGTTATTGTGGATGTGCCCTAGAAGTTTACTTTTAAGAAGACACTATTGTATTAGTGATCTATTGCCTTTTCTCTCTAAGTGTTTTCTGAGTGGGACTGATGACAGTTCAGTTTCTCCAGAACTGGAGAAAAGTGAGGAATTAAACTTGATCATCTAAAGTGGTGGCTCTTAATGTGCGAGATGTCACAGATCTCTGTGAAAATAAAAACTAGGAAGATACACTGTGAAGAAAAAAAAATTACATGCTCATAAAAAATTATATAGAATCTTGGGAATTTCAGCACTCCCTTAACATGCATCGATTGACCCTCACCACAAAGGTTATGAATATAAGTGGATATAAGTGGATACCCCTGGATAATACAGGGGTAGAAGGTCTTACCTCTATTCGATCAAGTTTTGGAAGACTTTGGATACCCCACCATACCTCAACCTATGGCTGAAGTCTTTGGGTGTTCCTACTGAGCTTCATTGCTCTGAACCCTGCCATCAAGAAATAACAGCCAGGTCATCAGTAGTAATGACTACATTCTTCATATGTGCTGGTTAGAAAGCAAATGCTCTACCCTATCTTTCTTTAAGTGTTGAGTTCTTAAAACTTCAACCACAAACAATGCATTGCAAAACTCACTTGGAACACTCAGGAGTTCACTGATGAGAAGACACACATGATTTCAAAACTGTCTCTAGCTGGGTGGTTTTGCTGTTGCCTCTGAAATGATTTGTCGATTCCAGCTTTGGTCTTAGGGAAAACATAGCCACATCTGATACTTTCTTCATAATAAGCAGCTTGGATAATACTCCTAGCCCTGAATTCAAAGATTAAAAGTATCTGGAAAATGAACTAACTTCTCCCTCCTTGAGACATTCCCTCCAGGGCAGGCCGAAGGTATACTGGGAAAAGCAGAAAAGGAAAGCTTATCATTTTTCTATCCATAGTATCCTGGGCTGTCAATTCAGCAGCTTCACAAGAACTACACCTGCTTTTAAAAAAGAGAGCAAGAAAGAGAAAAGAGCTTGAAAGTGTTGTACCATTAGCTATTCTGATTCTAGTCCATGCCAGGAAGCAAAGGTTCTTATTATACCATGTTCTATTTTTGATCTAATCCCTATCAACAGCCTGAAGTCTCAGCATGGTAATGCTGAGAAAATTCTTTGATGATAATTGGAAACTGCACTGCCTTGCCCCTTAAGTTATACATACTGACTGTCACTAGGAGTGTCATTTGGGCTATAAGGAGCCAAAGATAGGAAAAGTGGGCATCTGAAGTCAATGTGGAGGGTCCTGTAGCAAGTCAGAGCCTCTTGTGAGAGTTCCCCATTGGTGAGGTGGGTGATACCGAATGAAGAGGATGTGTTTCCCTACCCTGATATTTCAGAGCCTCGAGACAGCCTGGTGTATACATCCTTCAAATACCCAGGCAGCGCTACCTTTATTTTCTGCACAGACGATATGATGTGGGAAGAAAAGTCACACTACACAGCAGTTATTGAAAACAGTTAAATATAACACCGGGCGTGAAGACCTCGTACCTTCTTGTCGTGATAAAGGTTGTAACAAGAACAGGAAATGGAACAGCACAAATCCGTTTGCATGATAATCATCTCATGAATGTAAAGAGCATAGGAAATGGAACAAATGTAACCCATTCCATTACCACCTTCAAACGGTAACCTCCTTGTCCTAGTCACATGCCCTACTTATGTTCCTGAGTAAAGCACAAAGGAAATCAAAAGGCTGACTGACCCCGAGGGACCAAACAGCCCTCCCTTGTTGGTGTATGCATGTATCATTCCTCCTCTGGACTCTGTTGCACTAGATGATTCCTTACAATTGATTCCCTAATTTTGACCTGAATAAGCAGCCAGATGTGGGAGAAACCAAGCGATTTAAAAACCAGAGCCATTTGGGAACAGGGCGCTCTCCTTACCACAGTTTCTCAGGGATGAGGAAACCCTGACCTTCCCCTACGTAGGAGACTAGGAGCTCTGGATAAAGAAGGTGGCTGAATGCCTCTTCCTTGTTGGCCTCAGAGCTTCCTCAGCTTAGTAAGGAAAATGCCTCCCCATGTGTCCTCTCTGTCCTGCCTAAAGAGATTGCAGCTTGATTGGGGCTCATGTAAAAGGACAAAGGAAGGTCTCAGAAACACAAATAAGCCACAACTGGTTGAGGTCAATCAGGCCAGGGCAGAATTGGTGCTGTTATCCTCCTTTCACCTAGCCAAGTTTTCCAGGAGGATCGGTTTCCTTTGGAAAGCTCTTTAAGTAACACTATGTAAAATTTATAATAAATCATTTTATCCCAAGATGACTGCTTCAGATCTGAAAGGGAGTAGTGAGAAATGATGGCTGAATTTATCAAGTACTAGAGGAGATGAAAGCCAGACTGCCTGGGGTACTGTGCCCATACCCTGCCTCAAACAAATGTCACTTACTCTGCTCAGCTGGCTAATAACTTCTTACACGGCATCCAAGGAACTGTACTACACATTTTCTTCCACTGGGGTTTTGTTCAGGCGAGCAAGCCTGACTATGCATTTCAGGCATCCTCGATGCCTCTCCCTTCCAGATGATAGCCCGATTACCACATGGCCCTGGTTGGTTAATAAGGAATGTGTCAGTGTTCCTTACCCTGGTTATCTGTCAATGGTTAAGTGATATTGAGAGATTCCAAGCTACTTCACGTCTTAAGAAAGCGATTGGTGGCCTCCTTATCAGATGCTGTGAAAAAGTTTTTCTGTGAGACACATCCGTTTCCTAAGTATCCCATCTTGATTCCCAAAACAGATGACAGTGGAATTATCTTTACAAAGTAAAGAATGAAGCCCTAAGTTTCAAATGGCCTAGAATTAAAGTAGGTTATAAGCAGTAAAAAAATAATCATTTGGGGGCAATCGTATGTAAAAAAAATATATATATATCATATTGGAAAACTGGCTACATAGCCTCTCTACTGCATTCCTAGGGAGTTTTAACTGATTGTATAGGATTGTGGTCAATCAGAACAATGGGTCTGTTTTGCTTATTTTAAAACATTCTACAATAATCTTTTAAAAAGTGAAATGATTGGTATAATAAGAATGTAGGTCAAATTATTAAATCTGATCCACATCCTCTAAATTTCTATTTTACTGTTTGTATCCTTGTCTTTTTCTTTTTTTTTTTTTTAAGATTTTTATTTATTTATTCATGAGAGACAGAGAGAGGAGGCAGAGACACAGGCAGAGGGAGAAGCAGGCTCATTCAGGGAGCCTGACGTGGGACTCAATCCTGGGTCTCCAGGATCAGGTCCTGGGCTGGAGGTGGCACTAGACAGCTGAGCCATCCTGGCTGCCCCTATCCTTGTCTTTTTCATTCCTAAATGACCAGGTTATATGTATAGCTCTGCAGCACAACTATTTCTTTGCAGTCTTTCACTATTCTACGGAAGATACTGTGGTTGTTTAGAAAGAAAACTAAAGTGAGAGCAGAATAAGGAGGCAAATCTCACTAGCTGGGTAGCCTGGGGATAATCCCTTGGCATTTCTAAGCCTCAGTTCTCTCATTTGTAAAGTCAAGAAATGGAGGGGATCCCTGGGTGGCTCAGCAGTTTAGCGCCTGGCTTTGATCCAGGATGTGATCCTGGGATCTAGTCCCAACATCAGGCTCCCTGCATGGAGCCTGCTTCTCTCACTGCCGGTGTCTCTGCCTCTCTCTCTCTGTGTCTCTCATGAATAAATAAAATATTAAAAAAAAAAAAAGAAATGGGTCTACTCAATATCCAAGGCCGTTTTTAGCTCTGAAATCTAAGGAAGACACATTAGGCTTTTATGAAATCGAAGCCCATGACATGGACATCACCCATATTATTTGTTAATATTGTGTGGATTTTTGATGAACATCACATTGTCTTTTTTTCTTTTCTTTTCTTTTTTTTTTAGGAAGACATTATCTTCTCTCATTAAAGCTCTGTGTCTCCAATTTCTTGCATATAGTTCTTTATCTTTACAGGCAAGAGGTACTTAGTTGCCATCAGTGTGTATTTGTTTGCTCAGTGTCTATTTTTAAAGAATAAATACATAAGAATAGGAAAGAAAATTTTGGAGTTATATGGAAAGTTTGCAAAGCATAAAATGGACCTTTGATGGAGACGAGGAGAGTGGTTTTGTTTTGTTTTTGTTGTTTTTTTGTTTGTTTGTTTGTTTTTGTAGTTAGGACACTGCATGTAAAATCTGCAAAGTAAGGGAATTACATTTTTAGGAACTATGATTGGCTGAATGAATGAAAAAGTTTGTATTCGTGAACCTCTGAATTACATTTGGCGAGAGGGAGACTTTGCTAAATCATCGGGACCCATTTTATATCAAAGAATAATAAACCGGGGCACCCAGCTGGCTCAGTGGTTGAGCATCTGCCTTGGGCTCAGGTCGTGATCCTGGAGTCCCAGGATCGAGTCCCACATCGGGGTTCCCCACAGGGAGCCTGCTTCTCCCTCTGCGTGTGTCTCTGCCTCTCTCTGTGTGTCTCTCATGAATAAATAAATAAAAAAAAGAATAATAAACCATTCTCTGGCTTCATAATTAAAGAATATTAGAAATAATTTTGCAATTCCGAAGCATGAACTGCAACCACCTTTCCTACTATAGACTAATGCCATCTATACATAATCTTGAAATACTCTTAATTAGAGCTATCCAACTGCCAGGCTGCCACTATTCTCTGCCATCTGCTCTGTTCCAGCACTCTCTTGGGTAACCCAAGTCTGTTTCAAAGGCTTTCACGCTGCGGAACCAGAGATAAGAATTGTCTTAAGCTTGCACAGACTAAATACTGGCCACAGCAAGGTGCCATTTCCCACCCCAGAAGCGATATCAACTGAAAAGGGAACTTTCTTTGATCTTATCCAAGGATTTCATGCCATTAAAATTACTCCATTTTTGCAGTCTATTTCCCAATTCTACAGTCATCTTGGTTGGTTTATTTGAACACTTGAGGTTGCCTTATTTCAAATTACTTCTCACCTAGACAAATTAACCAGGAATTCAAAGCACTTCTCTTGTGGTGTGCAACGGATATAGAGACTGCCTTGTGTGCAAAGACAAACTGGTAACAAGATGTCATCTCTATTAGTGGCTTGTGACTAACATGCCTCTCTATGAATTGAGTGATATCTTCTAATAAGACTTTAGACTTATAATTTTATCCTAAGTTGGTCTCTGGTGCCAAGATGCCTTTGACTAAACTAATAAGCTGGTGATCAAGCAGATCTGACTTTATTACCAAAGATTAAGAAGGCTATGAAGAAAGTAAACCAAATATTACAAGCTATAATGCTACCACGTAGTACAGAAATAGCAACTAAAAGGATAGCCTCCCCCCGGCCAAAACCATAAAAAGCAATTCTCCCAAGGATTGTATTTCAGTGCCCCACTTGCCAAAGATAATCAGAACCCAGATGAGAAATGCCCCTACTACAACATAGGATAACAAAATATAGTACACACGATAATGCGGAGTATCATATTCTCTACATTTGGTAACCCATACCAGTCTGTTCAAAAGATAGGAGACCAAATTAATGCAAGTTGTGGTGATGATCAGAGAGTTGTAGACCAATAGAAGAAGGTCAGTATTTGCCATCTTGACTATGGATCTATGTACCTGGTCATAGGTCAACATAGGTAATATTTATGACCCACATACAATATGTCTAAGTGTTTATTGCTTATAGCCATGCATTTGAGCTGTGGGGAGAAGCCTAAAGCATATGTATTATGGGGAAGTCTGTATGTTTGAGATAACCTGATAAAAGTCAAATTAAATACGTGTGATTATATTCACATGTTTGTAGCCTATCTCAGCTCCATTTAGGTAGGGTAAAAAGGTGCATTGGTTTAATTGCAACCAAGTGAGCAATGTTATCTCTGAAAATGGCCCAGAGGCTCCATTTGCCTTTACTAAGATGAGAAAAGCTTAGTGGTTTTTGAGCTGACTATTGAAGGAAGTTTAGAAATGCATGTAGTTGAGGATGTGGCTAAAGGAGAAACAGGGAGAAATAGAGCAGTTGCTAGGTATGGCAATAGGAATGTTGATAGATGATCTGAAAATCCAATTCAGGTACTTGAAGGATTTTCAGAGAATTACAGGATTCCAGCAATGGAAACCAGTTAGTAGCATTTAGATGAACATATCTACAGAGAAGAGGATCTTGAATATGAATGGTGAAAAAAAAAAAACAGTAGGTAAGCCCCAAATCGGTATAAAATAACAAAATATAGTACATACAATAATTCTGATGTTATAAGGGAATGGAATTTACTGAAACCTGACATCTCTGAATATTCTGGGACCAGGAAAGACTGCTGCTAGGGGTCAAAGGCTGGCTCTGTCTACAGTTAACTAAATGAAGCATTCTTCCCTTCTTTTTCTTCTTCTCCCCTACACATTTGGGAACAGATTTTATTCTGATTTTTGAAAAGTAAAGTATGACAAACAAAATAATGATATGGAATATATCCTATTTTTTTCTGATTCAAGAGGAACTTCAATTTCTTGCAATGCCTCTTATTATTAAAAACTATAACAGATGAGGAGGGAGAGTACAGAATAATGATTAGGCATCTTCAGTGTTGGGTACCAGGCAAGGGGCTTTACATATATCTTCCTATATATTTAGTTGTTATTGTTCCTATATAGATATTCTAGTTCATTCCTTTCTGTTTTGAATAAATACTGCATATTATATATATAATATTCATCCACTTATTGAAGGAATGATTTAGGACAAAACCCAGTGTGAAATGGCAGGGACATGAGGATGGAGGTCTTAAGAAAAATTATGAAATCTAGGGATTTTTTTTTGTACAAGTTCATCATTAAGCTCTATAAGTAGATATCTGACTAGCAATGTTATTGAATAACAACAAAAAAAGAAAGGACTTAACAAAAGAAGAGCCTCATACTGTTGTAACTAGAAAGTTCTAGTTACAACATACACGGTTGGATTTTAGAAGAAATAAAGTTCTAGTAAACATACACGGTTGGATTTTAGAAGAAATATTAGAACAGAAAAGCTCGTATTTTGAATCATTTGCTACAGTTCTAAGACATTACTGCAATTTTTATCTAATACTATTTCCATGGGGGTGATAAGCAAATATTGTGGACGATTAGGAATCTTGAGCAATTTTAGCATAGATGTAAGATAATCTTAAGACTCATATTTCTGTACGTAACTGGAAAAACTAGGTCTTTATCTTAAGATATCTTGAATGGAAGATTCACTAGTTATAAAGGAATTTCGAGTCCACAAACACATATTAAGTGTGTAGGTCACTATGCACATTCCCAAAGGTGCATCAAATTGAAAACTCGAAAATGCATTTTCTTTAAGATGCTTTGCATTAAGATTAAAGATTGTTACCCCAGAAGAGAAATGCCAGTGTACTAATTACCCTTTTTTCTAGCCCTTTACGTGGGATCTGTTTATGCAGCATCTAGAATTAGATAAGACAGTAATTCCAAGTTGTGCTAAGTGAGTAAGAAATGTTTGCTATTTTTCAAATTAAATTTGAGCTACATTTGCCAAACACTGTCAGGTATTGTAGCTGAAAAAAAAAAAAGAAAAAAAGAATATATCAATTTCTGCCCAATATTACATTCTGTCTTCAGTGATAGAGCAAACTGAATTAGAATTTCTAAGATTGCTAAGTGAAATTATTTTAAAAAAGGATAAGAAAAAACCTAGTCTCTATGTATGTGGTGTTCTGGTATTTTACTATTTGTAGAGCAGGGTTTTGTATCATTTTGCTTTTAAAGCTTTTATTTATTTATTTGACAGAGAATGAGGAAGAGAGAGCACAAGCAGGCAGAGAGGCAGACAGAGGGAGATGGGAGAAGCAGGTACCCCCGCTGAGCTGAGAGCCCAACTGTGGGGCTGGACCCAGGGTCCCGGGATCACAACCAGCGCTGAAGGCAGATGCCTAACCGCCTGAGGCACCCAGGCGCCCCTGTAGAGCAGGTTTTATACATTGCCTGTCATTTAAATAACAGAATCCATAAGACGGTAATAAGTGTGTAAGCTGGAAGTTCCCTGAAAGGAGGGCTGCAGAGAAATAGGTGTTTACAGAAATATTCTATATTATGTATTACAATCAGTGGGGAAAAAAAACATATGGAAACTTTGTAGTTATTTCTGGAAACATCAAATGATATACTGTTGAGAATTTCAGGGCATATTTCTGCAACCAATATAATGCAGTCAAAAATAAAACCCGAAGTTGAGAATACGCAAGACTACAAATGGTATCTGAAACAGGAAAATGGCTCTCCAGAAAATTTCTGAAAAATCTGATCAAGCATTATTAATGCTTAGCAGTTGGATGAAAAGTCCTTTAAGTTTTTCTTTACTATAAAGCATCTTATTACCTTTTCAATGATATTTCCCATAGTGCCTTCAAGTTTAATTGAGCTTAAATATACCATATGTAAGCATATAATTCATGATTTGGAAATGCAGGGAAGCAGAAGTTCACAAATTGTGGAGAGAATAGAATATCAGTTGGCATTTAGATGAAATGTTTTCCCTCGGTGTACTTTCAAATCCATTACCTTGTTTTATTTTAACAACATTCCTAGGATATGGGTAATTTGGCCTTTAGAATTATTCACATTTTACTGTGGGAAATGAGCTTGCTACCTGCCCAAGGAGAGTAATACAGAATTTGTATTCAGACTACAACTCTTATCACCTTCACGTTCTTTCCGGTAAGGCTTCCTGCCTTTTGAGAAGTGGAAGCAGGGTGGACTTCAACCAAAATTTGGCAATGACCCTGAAAAGAAGAAATTATTTTAAAAAGAGAGACAAGTGATTTGACAAGTGAAGATCATGCAGTTTCATAATCCTTTGGGTTGGTTTGATCAGCATTTGTAATTTTACCCCCCTCACTGATGCTTTAGAGAAATAACATTTTCTCTTACAGTATTTTTAATACATATTATGTGCTTTCAAAAGTATTCTTTTTTTTGAAAGTATTCTTTATCACATATGTCAAAAAGAAGCTTTAAAATATTTGAATTGTGATAGATTATGATACAATCCTGACCCTTACCTCTGTTCTTTTTCCCTAAAATTACCATTTTTATCACTTTCAACCTGGAGGCGTATAACATGTGATAAAATGAGGTGGCTATATTTATAATATCTCCTATGTCCTTCTTAGAAATATTGCCAATGTATGCCATGACTTTTGTGTGGCTGTGTCATGTGAATTTATACTACTGTTTCTTAAAAAGCAATGACCATAATGCCAGTTAAGACAGATACTATTGTAAAAGAGTTCTTTTTCTAGGAATTTTCCAAAGGTCATTCTTAGTTTTTATTTCTATAGAGGAAATAAATAGCTTGTTCATAAAAAAATAATAACCTAAAAAATTAGTGAGGCAAGGGCACCTGGCTGGCTCAATGAGAAGAGCATGTGACTCTTGATCCGAGGGCTATAAGTATGAGCCCCACGTTGAGTGTAGAGATTACTAAAAATATATATGTCAACTTACACTACTGCACTACCAATTTTTTTTTTTATCTCACCAATTTTTAAGAGAGATGCTGTATGGGCATATAAGCTCCTCTAGTGAGAGTTATACTAAAATTTCAATTGGCCACGCTTTTGATTTGTTTCTAAAATGTCAATTCCTTGTTTAAGTTTGGAAAATTATTGCTACTTAAATTGTTCAAACAAACAAAAACCCTCCTTCACCAGTTACTAAGTCACTAAATTTTTCTAAATTTTAAAGTAACCCAGGTAAGTTAAAACTAAGCTAAACATAAAGACAATGAACTTTATAGTTGAGGTTCTAAATATCCTTTCAAAATTATTTTCCATAGCAAGATTTTAAGTACATGAAGTGTTAGGGGTGGTGACATCTTATATTTTTGTCACCCCTCCAATATCATCTATTACAATTCCAGACCAATAACAGAAGTTCTACAAATGTCTGATTGTTTAAAAAACAAATGCTTGTATCCTTTACCTCTTCCTTGCCTTCTTAATGGTTTATTTTTGCCAATGCACACTGATGGGAAGTTATTTCAGTGTTTGCCAATTAAAACATTTAAAAATTAAACATTGAGTTTAATGGAAGGAATATGCTAGAACTGGCCAATAAGAATAAGTGATTAATTCTGAAATAATGAAAGGGTGCAGCAGGAGCAGCAACAGTCAATGTTATGCTTGCAAGGAAATGATGAGTGGGAAATCTGTGACACCTGACTAAAAATCAATGCTTCTAGAAGGTGATATAATAGCTTTAAGCTGGAAAAAAATAAGTACAGGGAAAATGAAAGCTGACACGGTAAAACTGCACAGAAAGAAGTGGGTAGAATAATGACAATGTCAAGCAAGTAATGGATTTAATGAGGCATAACGCGATGGCACTAAAGATCTCATGTCTTCTAAAACAACTAGTTAATTTAGCTGACTAATTTGCTTACTCACCTTTTCTACTTAATCTCTTAGGAACACTGTGGTGGTCCCCTTCTATTACACTTTGTATCATTTCACAGAGAATCCTCAAAATAACAGTTAATACTAGAAAGATACCCTTGGGGAAAAAAAGAAGGAGGTGTTAAAAATAAGGCCTTTAACTTATTTATTAAAATAACCATCTAACTCCTAAACAAATCCCAAAGTTATTTTTCTGTGTGAGAAAATACAAATCCCAAAGTTATTTTTCTGTGTGAGAAAATACAAATGAAATGCAGCTCTGTTTTTCTGGTTCCAAAAGAAGAACACATTAACATGTGGTAATTTGCACTTTATTTTGTTTTTTTTTTTTTTTTTTAAGAGAAAGGAAGCTTAATATCTAATGCAGATCTTTCAAGGTCTGCATGTGTGCTGTATTTTCTTTACATTAAATTATTCCCAAACTCCTGTTTTGGTTGGAAGTAGACTTGTCAGTAGCTTCCTTCATGTTACTCTGACTTAGAAATTAGGAAACGTGTGTAGAAGTGACTAAGAGAGAACACTAATTGAAAGGGTTTCCAAAGGCTTTTGGACTCTGCCAAGCAAACTCCTTAAAACTGCAGTAGAAGTCCATTGTTTTCAAGGTAGCAGTCAGTGTCTTTCTCTGAAGCTGATTTAACTTGGCTAGAGGATAAGCATCTCTATTAGTGAGTTTAAAGGGTCTCAAAATACAAGAGATGTTTTATCTTGGATAAGCTGATAATTTGTCCTACTTAAGCAAGTCATGCAAATTTCCCTGCAAAACTCTGTGCTCATTAGCTCGTAATTAGGGTAATAAATCTGGAATCACCAAACAGATCAGTGAAAACATCATAGTGTTAATGTGAGCATGAGCTTATCCTGTAGGAACCAGTGGAGAGTTTGCAGAAATCTATTCAAATTCTGAATGCAACACTCCATGTAATTATCATAAATTTAACCCCCAGGAAGAAGAGCAGGAGACAAAGGCCAGAGGAGGGCCATGAAGAGACTTTAAGTCCATGTGAAAACTGGAACTTCTAAATGCATTTCTTAATATAGAGAATTCTGATAATTCATAAATACGTTTCAGAACTATCTTTCACGCAAATTTTCATACATGAACATTTTTTTGTGTGTGAGCTTTTGCCATGCTGCTGGGGGAAACCAGTGGCCTGGAGATACTAGCAATTAGTCAGAATTCACATAGTGAGTCAAAATACTATGTCAAGAAGAAAGCCCAGTACAGGATTCTGCAAAGCAGAAAGCCCACACTCCACGCTTCATATACAGAATTCTGGGGTGGACAGACAACTACTCTAGAGATGAGAAAGAACTGAGAAGTCTCAGGAAATTAAGCAGTTCTGCTTTCTTTTTCTCATAACACAAAAAATGTTAATTCTACGCAGCTTATTTGTACACCTATAATATACCTTTTGTTCTGCATTATTTGCAAATTGTTGACAAATTGTTGCAAATATGTCCCCTCCTCCCTTAAAGCTCATATTAACTGATGCCCGTCTAAGTCATGCTTACACCTGCTATGTATTTTCTGTTCCTATCTGAGCTCCACCCAACTCGTTCATTTTCCTCATCATTCAAGATTCAGAAAAAGTTGATTCATGTCAGTACCACCCCATGCAGACTGACTAAAACTAACTTCAACGTTAGGGTAAAAACATGTCTTCTCTGTAGAAGACAGAATTGCCCTTAGACTCCTCACACATGTATTTGTCCTAATCCATGTGATGCTTAAGTTTAACTCAATTTCTTTGTGCTTGACATTACTACTGGGAAAGGTGGTATGTTAGACTCTGCATCTTTCTGGTCTTAACTGAGGACACAGGATGGACTCTCCAGTGATATGTATACTGCAAACAAGTTCTTTCCCCTGAACTGGAAACTCTTCTTCAGTTATCCATTTGGGTCTGTTTGGGGAATAATATGCAGAATTTTCACCAAGATGGAACTATTGGCAATTTAGAAAACTAGAAACACATGTCCTCTCTTTGAAGAGACGACAACAACAAAAAAGCCAAATAAACAACTATGACCTCTATTTATATTTTATCCCTAGAAAGTAAGCTCCTGGAGGGAAGACCACAGTGGAACTTTAGCGTATGCTAATGGATGAACAGAAAGATACTCATCGTGTAACATTAGCTGAAAGACCACATCTGCAGGGTGGGCACAGAAGTATTTTTTATTTCTGGTTTAATTCCTTAGAGGTCGCTGGTAGTCTGGCTGCAATTTATTTATTTGTTTGTTTGTTTGTTTATTTATTTAGCTGCAATTTAAAATACTTAGAACAGTATATATGGGTATGAGAACTAAATCCATCCTCATTGATGAGTTGGGTTGGAACTTGAATTCTCCTCCAGTGGCAACCTTGAATGAAATAAATTTAAATACTGCTTTGTTTGTTTCCCCTTCATCAGAGATGAAACTACTCTCCTCCAAGAGCATTAAGCACTAATTTACATTTTACCGATATATTCCTGTGCTTCTTGGCCTTTTGGTCAAGGTCAAAAATTGCTGCCAAATGTATTCATCCATGGCCTAGAAGTCTCTAGACTAACAACTGTCAGTTTTTCAAACTGGCTGAAGTACCCTGCCACCTTCCAAA